>NW_009622449.1:60151-63148 GCF_000690535.1 Cariama cristata | reverse complement strand
CCTACACGAGGCAGATAAAATCAATAGATTTATAATTCCATTACAACATTTCTTCCACTGAATATTGACTAATTTGTTCAGATGACAAGCTCATACAGCCTTCCTGTCATTTTCCTTCTGAATGAAAGAACTTAAATACCAGTTGTATTTTGTAGGGTTGGGGTTTTTCCTCCATTGTTACTAGCTAGAAGTTCCAGGAAAACTTTTACAAGATGCAATTCCCTTCAAAACAAAACAAATATTTTAAATTATTAATGCTACTGGGAGCTTTAATAAATTTAATCCTTACAACAAATTAACAAAATGAGATTATTAAAGAAGCATCTCCCTACAGTAAATTTTTTTATCTTGCACAGACACTATTTCATTAACTAATCCTAAATGCTAAATCTTAATTCAATGCAATTCTGCAAACACTTAAACATACAGAACTCAGTTGATTAGCTTTGCTGATTTCAGTGGGATTATTCGTCTTAATAATGCTATGCACAAATGTAAGTGCTTCCTATATTGGGCCTGAAAAATGTAACATTGTTTATATTACTATAAAACATTCACTATAAAAATAACTTCATCTTTACAATATATATTAAACAAACTCAGTTGTTATAATGCACTGCTTTCAAAACTGATGTTAAGACAATAGAAACTTTTGGGGGAATCGCAGTTTAGAACGATACTGGTTTCATTTTAAACACTTTTTGCCATGGGTCCCATACATGGGTTAGCATAACGCAAGAAATTGATGTTCGCCATATTTTAGCGATCTCTTGTTGAAGCTATGTTGCAGAATCCACATCGGCCACAGTGACTGAGTACCTCATGTCCGTAGAGCGGAGTACGTTGCACCTCCAAGGATTTAAGTGTTATGCTCAGAAACTCACGCCATTATACCAATGAGACAGAGAAGTATCAGCCATACCCACTCACAGAGCCTGCTTGGTTAAAGCTGCTGTAGCCACAGATAACAGCATGGCTGCCTTGGGGTTTTGAGGACATTCAAGCCTGGCTTTTTTTGTGATACTTTTTTGGTGACACTGCTACTGCCACTGTGGCTGCTCTACTCCTGGTGACATCTGGCTCACGGCAGCCTCAGAGATTGCTCTGTGATCACTATGATCAGGAGCAGCTGCTCCTGGTTTCTTTCTCAACAGCCTTCTCAGGGACAAATTCTATTTAGGTTAACATTTGATTTGGAAAGATTTTCTGCTGTGCTTATTTGCAGAGCAAGAGCTTGCTTTCTCCCCAGGGGGTTTCAGGTGTGCTTGAACTTTCTTTCCATGTAATCAGTGGACTGATCCTACAGCCACTTTGCAAATACTTGGCTATATGAGAACCAACTATGCAGACACCTTAATGCATAATGACTATTTTAGTGCCTGTTGCACATAATTCACAAATCACCTGTACTAGTGAAAAAAGATCTGGTGTACTGAGTCAGTGGTCGTTACAAAAAATACAGTTACTCTGCACCAACTGTTCAATTCCTGCTTCTCCCACCTGACATAGCTGCTAAATATTGCATCCTAGGAGACAGTACATCCATCCTTGAAAAAAAAGAAATGGGAAGAAATTCTTTCATCTCCCCACCCCATTATTCCATATACTTTACACACTATTCTTTTTAAAACAGGTCTGTGTAACACTGCACCATATTGACAATTTGCCCTTGTGGAAAGTAGGCTTTCAGAAAAAAGCCTGCAGCTTAAAATATTAATCTCTGGTATCTAATGGCAGCATCTTCAGTACCAGAGCACAGCTAACTGGTTTATAAGCCATGTTACATGCCCTGTTATATCATCACCACTTGACACAGAGGCAATTAAACCCCTGTCTGGCAGAAGGTGGGCCTTGTACTTCTGCAGCAGCCCAACTCCCCCAGAAAGCATTATACAAGAGTATAGTAAGTAGGCAACCACTTAACAAAACAGATTCTGATCTCTCCTGTGAAGACATAAATCAGCTACAGTTGCACATTACAAATAATTACTCTGAAGCACACAAGAAATACCTTATCTTGTTACAATCACACTCTTCAGGTCGCTGCTTCTTCAGATGACCTCTCACCTCCCTCAGGTTTTTTATTTTATTTTGCAAAGTTTCAATCTAAAAAAAGTAAAGATACAGGTTAACAAAATACAGCATGATTTAGTTTTATTCTAACCCTCTCAATCCCATTCTACCGTCACCAAATGCTTCTTCTTCACCACCTTCCACGACTCTCACCACTAACAAGCATTTTCAGATTATCTACCTTTCCAAAAGGAACCGACAGCAGGAGGAAACCTCACTGGTACACTTTGCCTGCTTTGATTACTGAACATGAAAGCGCAATGTGGCACTGGAGGAACACACAGCCTCAGGTAGACAACCACTCCTGGTTCCATTGTGATTTTTCCTGTTGTGCTCTAGAGCACGTTTGAAAGGGGAGAAAGGTCACTCAACAGAAAATGAAGCCCTTAAATTTCAGCTTGCTGTGCGCTTGAGAAGGGGATGGGGAGGGAGTGCTCTGAAGTCCCCTCTTCAGAGCTTCTGGAAAAGAAAACCAGCAAGGCTCTGTCATTTTGCATGGCAGACTTTAGCAACATCTGGCCACATAGGCTATGGATTAGCAGTTAAATTGTGCCACCCACATGGTTTATTCTTAACCGCTTATTTTTTCAGTAAATGAAACTCCTGCTTTTGTTCGGTCTAGCTCACACACAGCGTGGCCCATTTCCACTCAGATGGGTAGTACAGGCTTCTACCTCAGTTCTTTACACACCAGAAAAAACAAAATAATCCAGCGTGAACAACAAAGTCACTGCAAAACTACCATTAGACATCAGTGACTGTAAGTCTAGTGGAAGCACATGGCTGCTGAAGCATAGACAGGACAGAGTGTTCATGAAAAATACACAAAGAATCCAGCCCTGTGACCCTAAATCAGGAACACAACAGGACAGGAGTGAGCTCTCATTTTCTTTGGCACTCCATAGAGCCTACATTTTTTGGGGG
>NW_009622449.1:49543-60133 GCF_000690535.1 Cariama cristata | reverse complement strand
GTGGGGTGAATAAAAAAAAAATTAGAGGAGGTGATATTGAAATTGCCCTTTTTAAATCCTAGCAGAGCTAGTAAGTTTTTCAGTATCTATCTCCCTTGCTACGTGTCAATCTGTACCATAAAAGGGGGCCAACAAGTTCTTACACAGGACTTTGCTGTGAATACACGTAACTTGGGAAGAGATTACAGGAGGTCCTTTCTTTATGCTTCTCTTTGGCATTTGTTCCACTGTTATCTGGTCCTTAGAAGACTGCCTCTTTCATAGACAACAGGTGTGAAGGGTTTGAGCTCATATTCATCAATATTAGTGACAAAAATGTCAGATGAAGTTTTACAGGCAAATTTTATAGGGCAAATTATCTCCAGGTTCTTCATATACACAAGCCTAAGAAAAACCAATTCAATTCCAAAGTGCAACGGTTAATTAAAACACAAGCCAGCAAAACAAGTACTTCTAGAAGCACTGAAACTAATGAAGCTCACTTTTCCTTGGGCTTATATTTGACAGTTGAAGGCCTCTTTTTGAGAGGGACATTGGGGAGCAGGGCTAGTAAGACGTGAAAAAGATCCAGATGAAATTTTTCGCAGGATGGGCACACTTATAAGTCTCTCATTTATCTTGTAAGGCTTATGATGTTTCCCAGCTGTCCCTTCAGTTGCAGTTCTCTCCTTCACTCAGCATCTTGTCTTCACAAACTTGTAATAACTTAATTATCTCTGAAATATTGATTCTGATATCAGCCAGCAAGCTCAAAAGCTTCCAGAGACGGACAAAGACACCCAGAGGCGGACAGACACAAAGACAGTCAGCATGATCCTATCAGCCCACAGAAGACCATGCTAAAAACACTCACTGAAAATGCATGACTGAATGTCACTGACCTCGTGGTCAATATGAAGTTTATGGTCCTTCCAAGCTTGCAGTGACCTGTACAGATCTGTGTCACACTGAACGGTATCATTCTCCAGGATATAGCACCTTGGCATGGAAATGCAAACACTGTTTATTATAGTGGATACACACATACAGAGCAATGCAAACAGCTGCTTTTAATAACAAAACACCAGGACAGATGAAAAGCCAGATTGGAAAGAATTAAATAAATGACATGCAGAATTAAATAATAATAATAATAAAAAAATAAACCACCACAAAAAAAACAGCCAATGTTCATTCAAGACAGTAAGAGTGTGCTATGAGCCAGGAAAGAAGTTTGGGGTTGAGTTGCCATGGACATTTTTTTAAAAATAGAAAAATTCAAGGAGAATATTCCTATCAAGCAGAACCTGTTGACTGCTTAATTTCTATATGTAAATTGTGCTGCACAGAGTTCTTGCTTATTCATTAGGCTGTCTACATAAATAATCTCTACTAACTAGCAAGCACTGAAAGCATTACTCAGAAGCAATTTCCCAATACATAATTAAGTGATACAGGAGTAGGGGCAAGGATAAAGTACTACTATATAACATGTATTACTACAACATAAAGGAAAAAAAAAAAAAAGAAACAAAGAAATTTTGCTGGTTTTCTACAAAAGGGAAAATTTTTGAAAGATAACTCCCTGACTTCAAAGGCAAGATACCCTCTGACAATTTTAAGTGTTTATGTTTCACTAACTTCTAATGCAATCCAGGTTTTAAAATTCTTTCAAAAAACAAACACTTGACAGATTTACCGGGGAAGTTTATTAGGGGTCAACAAATACCAAGTAGCCATTTTTGAATGCTTGTTTAAATTAAAGCTGAGTATTTTCAATACTCTTTTATTTTCTTTAAACCACCTCATGCATGTTGTCCCACTGCCTTCTTTTCTGCAACTGTTCCTGGGCACTCCTCATGAATTATGCACAACTTTCCTGACAGTTCCTTGTATGGATTTGGGATTCACCCAGTTAAGCAGTAAAAATCAATTTAACTTGTTCCAGAAGAAAAGCACAAATAGTGATTTATGGGTCCTGAACATTCATGAGCGCTGGGGCAAGAGAGCACAATTCTCTGATGTCAACCTAGCTATGTCTCCTCGTATTAGTGAGTCTCTAACCCTGTAAAGAGAAGTCAAATGGAAACCACAGATTTCAACAGCAGCTAACTGGCTCATGCATGTTTACATGAGCTAGTCATTAAGCAATTTAATGCATGTAATCAATAACAATTGGTGGATTTCCTGATAATTCACAAGCGGAAATGGTGACTAAACTAATTAAGTACAGTTGAAGGTACATCATCAGTCCCTAGTCTTGCACACTGAGGAGAAGACTTTTAGCTATTAGAGGGCCTAGACAATTCCCCCACCTCTCTCCCAATATGTTCCATTTCCCAATGCTCCCAAGTCCATCCAACTTCATCCGTAATATAGATTTTTCTTTCCTAGCACTGGCTACAGAAAGCTCTGAGAGGCTGCTTCCTCCCTTAGGACTGATCTGGTGTTTGAAATACAAAGCAACCAATGTCATCAATCTAGGTCATACTCCAGTCAGAGCCTTTGGTCTTCAGACAGGCCAGGTTACCCACTGCACACTGAGACTTCCATGGGTAAGGCCTTTCCTGGTTGCAAACAGTTTTGCCTGTCCTCACTGGAAATGCACTGATCAGTGATTACTGTCTCCAAAGCGCAGAAGACCTAAAAGCACTGCTGTAGTTCTTCAGTAGCTTCTTGCCCCTCTGTATGTGACAAAACTAAAACAAAACTGAAAGCTGTCGTACAGACGAGAATATGAATTTTAGTGAGGCTGGACTAGGTATCCAAAAGGGACACAATATGCTGATCTCAAGTTAACGCACCTGTTTATGTAATGCAGCCACTTAAGCAGCAAAAGCTTTTAGAAATATACCATGTGTACCCACCTATGCGTCACTTTTATTAGGTTTGGGGCTGTATACTCTGCAATGCCACCAGTACCACTGTATTCCCCCATGTCTTTATCTTCCTCCTCACGAAGAATAGCCCTCTGCATCTTGTGCCGCTTGGTGATGTTTCTTGGTAAGACAGGTTGGTATCCGTCCTCTAAACCCAAATTATAAACGGCTCCATCCAGCTCAACAGATACAGAACGGATCGAGCGATTCCGGACATAGTTTGGTTTGTATTCTGCATGGAAAAGGAAACGAAAGGATTAAGAGGGGGAGAAACAGCATCTTACAATTTGGTCTCTTTGTGATTCTTGGGAGAAAAAACCCAGCCCATACTGCAACATTTGGAATTAACTGTATAACAAATGGTGTTTGTTGCAGCTGTCTTCTGAGCTGCTGCTTCATTATGTTTTGCACGGATAGATGGATACCTTAGGGCATGAGAGAGAGCAGATATAATGCAAATGCAGAAGGATGGCAGAGGGGAAGAAAATGTACTTGTCCAGTACCACTTTGAGAGCACACAGCTCATTGAAAGAGACCCCCCCGAGTCACTAGATGGCAGCAAGACCTTAAAAACCAGCCTAGTTCTCTATTGTTGTCTACTGTCCGCCGCACAACGCTCCACTGCCAGGGTTCCCGCAACACTTCCTTGAAGTTGTCCCAGGTAATCCCAGTGTTCGACCTGAGCTTCTTCTCAAGTCTATGCTCATTCTTCAGGGTAAATTGCTTGATTGTTTTGGGAGGGATTAATATCTGAATCTTTACTTTTATCCACATCTAATTCTTTTCTTTACAATTGTTTTCCTGATGTGCAGACCAGCCAGTGAGTTTCTAAACAAAGCACCACCCGCCAGTGCTATGCATTCCCTCAGACTTTGCTTCTGCATTTGCAGCCAAAGGCAAAATTTTGCTACAAATTGCCACTACGCAGCATGAGATTCTCACTGATCTTTTCACCATTACTACTTCCCAAAGTACTCTGTCCCAGCCCAAATCATCAGAGCTCCTCTTCTGTTTGGTCTGGAATGGCACAAATATATCTTAGTTATGGGGTCTAAATCCGTATCTAAACTTCCCCACTGTACGATGGGGTCCATCTCTGACCCTATTTCCTGCTCACTGCTAACGACTGCTGAGAGTCACTCATTAAACTAAGCATAATCATCTCATTCCTTGAGAAAAAAGTACAACCTAAATACCACGGCCTCTCTTCTCCTCCCTGCCCACTGCCTGAGTCTTTGCTCTGTATATGAGGCTTGGAGTCATCCAAGACATTACTGGAAACAATCGAGTCCCTTGGCTCCTCTGGTCACCTCTCCTTTACACAGAGCTGAAACACACAGCACATGACATGAGATGGGACTTCCTTCTGCAATCTATAAGGGGAAAACCCAACCAATGTGCCAAATGAGAAGACCAACCTTTCTTACAGTCCCAAGCTCCACAGAAAAGCCAGCAAAACAAGCGCGCGTGTGTGCGTAAAGAATGGGAGGCAGAACAACGAAAATTGACAAAAGAAATATTCATGTCAACTGGCATGCTTTGGCATTAACGCAGAGTGACTTTTTTCATTAATTCCAAATGGATTGCAAGGTTTCAAAAGCCATTTTGCAGACTGTGGGAAGAGAAATAAACATCTCCTCCCACCTGAAACTGGTCCAAGCACTATATTCTTGTCAGCGCCACGCACAGAAAGTAGAATACCAGCTGGATTGTATGGCTTTGCACATTTTCCACCTGTGGTTCAAAGTTTATTGCTGTTATTACGCCAGGTGAGTCACTGCTGAAGGGGGGGGAACACAACAAACCCCAAAAGACTGGCCTTATTTCAGGCACCCATTCAGGAAATGTTTAACTAAACGAGAAGGAAACTCCCATCTTTTCAGAAGTAGGAGGAAGTTCCAAAAAGCTACACCCTGACAATTATATTCAAAGTATAAACTCCCATTTCTTTAATTGTTCCCTCATTTCATCTTGTTAAGCTCAGCCAGCTAACAATTTACCTTCCTTCCAAGTCTAATATGCCAATCCAGCATGTTGGACCTCAGCAAACAGCCGCAGGGAACTGTTGTCTACACACGTCCCTGAAGAACTAGAAGCCAGGAGTTACTCCTCCCTTGCAGCCAAACTAACCTAGCCTTATAACGAACAAATTAGTCTGGAGTGAGACAGCTCATAAAGGACTTGTTGTATTGCTTCATCGCAACGTGCCATCCACAGTGCTGACTCAGTGCTGTGATTAGTACCAAATGCCACTATTTTCAAAGGAAATGGTTAAAATATTTAATAAGATCAATATTCATCTGTGCCGTGCTCTCCCACCTGCAAAGTGCACTGCAGCCATAAATACCAATGCCTAATTACCTATTAGTCGATCCTCCCCCAGGTTTAAGTTTTACTGTCCAATTCGTTTACCTGTGTACACAATCCACAAACAAAGTAGATAAAAGGCTGTTAAATATTTGGCTCAAAACACCTATACTCCCTTTTTCAAGTTATTAAAGTTTGGCTTTGGTAAGGCCTATGAGTCCCAGTGCCTCTCTTACTCTGGTCTTACAGAAGCCAGCTGTCTTACAGATGATACTGCTAAAAAGTTGCATCCTCAGAACCGAGTCGGAAATGGAGTCCGGAGAAATGTCGGCCTAAGAGAGCTAACTACGTTTCAGTGCCTCATCCAGCTCTGTCTTCTTGGACCACCTGACAAGCAAGCTTGTCTTTGTTGGAGCCTGAAAGGAAGTATGCTGCTCTGGTCCAGATTTCCCCAGATAGTCTAGAGACTCTCACACACCTGATTTTTTACAACTGTTTTTTGGTAGCATCTCAGGTTTCAACACTGTCTAGTGAAAGCATGAGCTGCAGTATATGAAATTATTATTCAACTGAATAAAGCAAGGCAATGCTGTGTTATAAAACCAAACTTCATATCTGACATAAACATGACCAGCCTTTGGGTTTATATTTAACTCTCCTCACACCCTCATCACTCAAGCCTTATTACTTATGTTGCAGCCACCAAATTAATAATTTAACACCGAGATCATTTGGAAATGATAGTTCTCTCTGGGATAACCGAGAAGACTGTGACCAAGTATAACTACTGTATGGCAGGATTCTGCATCTACATGTGCCACGAGGAAAATATCCACCAACAGTCCCAGGAATTCCTGCTTGACATTTCCCAGTAATGTCTACATATTTTCCAGAGTTTTGTAGAGAAGAAGCATTTTTTTCTACAACACCACAGTAAAATTTGGCACTTCGAAGTCAAATTTTTGAAAATATCTCAAGTGTCTTGAAATACAGATAAAGTTTTAGAGGTATTTTTTCTTGGGCATTATGTACCTAGGTCTTTCTAGAAATCTTATTTTGAATCTGTGCCGCTAGATATTTCAAAGAGGAAAAAAACCAACCCAACCCCAAAAACTTTCTTATATCCAGTTTCTCACAACTGCCATTAAAAATTACACTTCAAATGCATTATCTTTAAAGTAACTGATATTCAGGTTTGGGGTTGGGGTTTTTTTAATAACAAAGAAGGTAATTTTGCCCCAGCATTGAGACTACCTCAAAAGAAAAATGAATGACATGAAAATTGGAATAAAAATGCACTAGCCCCTTTGTACACACTTCTGTTTGTTGTTTACAAATCTGTGTGGCCTATCATAATTTCTCTACATGAGCTTAATAACTCCTTTAATCACATGCACTTGTTCATTGCAGGAGGAGGAGATCAAATCCACAGCAAGAAAAACATAACAGACCACAACACAGCCAAAGATTTTAAGAGCTCACTCTTACTTTAAACTTTCTTCCTACTGCAAAGCTTTATTTCATCTTTCTTATAAAAATGAAAATACGCTAAGGAAAATGAAGAGGAAATAGAAACACAAACATTCCTGACATCCAAACCCAGATGTACCAAATATCAACGCTTATGTGTTTCTAGCATGTCGAAGCTTTGCAGGTGAGTTGTGTATTTGTACATGGCCCAAATGGCATGTACATGACATGACCCTATTTTGCAACTGAATTTACTCAATTTAGGAAACATCGCTGCCTGCTAAATGCACTGATGCACCTGACAATAGGTCTAGACCATGCCTACATTAGAAAGTAATTATTTTATCAAAACATTTGGTGCTCTAGCCTCTCTATCAGCAATTTAGTCTGGTCTTTTAAACCACATGTGCTCACTACACAGGACTGGTTTTAATCTTTCTGGAAGAGCAATCCTCTTAGCCCCATCCGGGTTTGCAACACACTCGAAACACCCTAGAAGCAGGGCGTCCAATTTAGTTTTCTGCAAATGGCTGTAGATTAGAATCCATCAAAATTTCTCTCTGCAAATCCATCTCTATTGTGTATGATAGAAGGGAGCGATCAGGGTGTTTCCTTCAGAACTACACTATTGCTGTGAACTAAAGCATTAATGTGGATGTGACCCTAGTCCAGTTTGACACTTCTATTTTCTATTTAGCTATTGTTCAATCTGACGAATAGCATTTACTGGCATTCAAGTAGGGCCGCAGTATGATCCCATGCACTCATCACATTCTGAAGAACAGACTCCAAAGATGCCCTCAGAAGGCTGCAACCCAGCACAGACTGCACTTTATCCCGAATCTCATGAAACAGGTCGTAAAAATCCAAATATACATCATGAGTATTCAATCTCACTCTCTTACCATTCACAATCCAGTGAGCCATTTCTAGGTAAGGTCTTTATAAAAACCTTGGTACGTTACCTTGACTTGTATTGCTTTGTGCTCATTTGCATTCAATGTGTGATTTAGTAGATAAGTGTATGTAAAAGAATACCCAACACCAAATTGAAGAGTCTACGTCAATTTGTCCAAGCTAACGTCTTCCACTGTATGGCACACCCTGGATGTGGGCAGAGGCAGAAGCAAAGCATCTGTGGAGTCAATTATTTTTCTCAAGACACAAGCAATGGGAACATGATTGTCAAGATCCTATCTTACGCTCCTAAAGTTTGTGCCTTATGAGGTAAGTGAGCTGAAGAGTATAGTATAAACTCTGCCTCTTCTGAGCAGAACGTAGGGATAAAACCACCATTCTGATTCCTCTGCTAGACGGAGCAACCTTCACTTTTTTTACCTCAACCTCCTTCATACATAAAGGTAATTATACACTTAACCACCTCCTCTGGATGTTGTGAAAATTAGTTAATGTTTAGGAAGCACCACACCGATGAAAAGTACTTAAGTAAGTGTTAAGTATTATCAGATGGCATTATGTTGCCCTCACTTAAATTGTTTCCCTCTTCTCATTTAAGAGTCTTCAATCTACTCCTGTTATTTGACTCCCCATGACTGAACCTTCTTCTCTGTGACTTCAAAAAAAAAAAGTTAATTGAACGGCAAGTTCTAGTGTTATTTAAAGATTATCTGCTGTGCCACATATTTAAACAGCAAGTATAGTTGAGTAATTTCATCCTAGAACCAATAATTATTTTTCAACTAAAAATTAGCTTAGTAGGTACTAATCAGCTTGCAAGGCAAATATAATGGGAGAAAATCAATTTAAACTCTCTGTTTGAAGCTTGTGCCAGGTCATTATACAGAAAGACTAATCTGCTAAATAATTAAGGCTCTGTATTTGTGGAGTGAGACGAAAGAAACATTACAAGTGAATAGTAATTTTGTGCTGCCATTTGCCTCTTTAATCTATAATTAGACTATGTACTTCAAATATAGATGTTAGTCTGACTAAGGTTTAACACAGAGCCAGTGAAATAGGCTTTCTGAAAAAGCACCTGATCTGTGCCAAGGAAATTAGAAACAGAGTCATCCCCTTCGGACGTGATCTCTGGTTAAAAGTCAGCCGTGTCTCTGCTGACTGAGCACAAGGAAAGGATGTTAGAAGCAAGCAGCTTCTGTAACAAAGCACATGCATCCTTATTAAAAATAAATTACTGCAGTAACGGCTCCAAGCATTGCAGTACCTACTGAAAACTGGAGTACTTGCTGTAAAACACTGTTCATGTTTCATGGCCTATGTAACAATGTGCTACTTGCCACTTCAGTGTGTGTACTGCATTTCCCAGTTTTGAAAGCTGTAAATATAGGACCCTATTTTGGATCACAACACTCTTCCTACAGAGAGAGATATTTTCAAATCTGATTGTTCAATATGAGGCACACTGTTTCATAGATGCACAGTAAATATGCTGATAGAATTCAATACCCATGAAAATAGAACAACTACGTGTGCTAGCAAACAAACTCGTAACAGTTGTCTAAGGCAGAGACAGAAGATAGAGTGGGTTCGCTTACTTTTCTTGGCGAAGAGTTTCTTTCTCCGTCCAACATGGCTCAGCTTGTATTCGTTCTCTTCACAATTGCAGTCTTCACTATTCCTGTTGTAATACTTTGGCAAAATGTTGGAGGTGCCTTTGCTGTTGCCTGAAGCTGCCAAGTTCGCCATTCCCTTGCACTTGTGTAGCTTGAGCTTTCCACTGGCATCTTCCACACATTGCCATTTCTGGAAGAAAAATTTGGGTGTTAAAACTCTGTTCCAACTGTGCTTTGTCTAATGGCCAGCTCCAGCGATCTATCAGAGATCCCTTGTTGTAGTAAGCTGGGCCTCATCTATCACCTATTACAAAACAGAATTTTTGTAATCTTCCATTTTCAGACAAATCACAAACTCTTTGGAACAATCTTGCTTTTGTTTCTGATTTTGTTTCTTGGAGGCAGAACAATGGGAATTTCTTAACAAAATCAATACTACAGCTAAAACCATGGAGGTCACAAGTGACAACCTTCAGAAGCATAACTGTGGCATAAACCAAGGCCATTCAAGCCTTATCTGCAGGTTTGAAAAGAATCCTTGCCTACCAGCAAGTATTTGTCAGGCTGGCAGGAATCTACGCCACTATTATGCCATTAAAACAGCACCAAGCTCCAGGCCTACATATAATCTCAGGCTCATCCCATACTCTACAAGAATGGAAAAAAACTTTCTGGAGAAGTATCCTTCTCTTTCCTAGTTCAAGTGCCTGATGGTGGAATGATTTTATCCAGGTTGTGGATTCCTTACAGTAAAGATCTGGTCTAAGCTGGTTATCTAGACTCATTCTACAGTCAAAGAAGAGGAACAGTCACTTCCAGGGTATAATTCACTTCACCCTAAGGTGGCCATATAAAAGAGATAAGAAAAAGGATTGCCCTGCAGAAGTGCCTGTTTCTCTTCACTGACCTTTAAAAGGGTCGGTATGACTGGATCAGCTATGGAAGTCTGTAGTTAGACAAGTTTATCTCCATCTTCAGTGTTTCTCTTGATAGCTTTTCCCATTCAACACCCTTGGGCTTGACTAGCAATGGTGAGCTGCACTGGATGCCTGTGAAGTGAGAATCTCCTCCCTCTTCCACTCAAACTAGAGAAAATCTCGTCTGTAATCTCCAATTCCTTCTGTTACTCAAAACCTGAAGTAGCTTGCTTATAGCTCCCTTTGTACTGCTGTCAGAGCTGTGCTAAGGGCAAGGGAGTTTAGCCACCTTCAATCTGGCACAGAAGGTTTACCCACTTCCCAGATACATGACAAAATAATTTCACCTACTCCTTTATTTACCAAACACACTACTAGCTACAGAGCTAGGCTTTGAGATACATAAAAAAACCTCACAAGTAGCAGTTGCTACTGCTTTAAATAGAGACTCTCGGAATCACTTCAGCTTTTTGCTGAGTCTTCAGAGGCGTTCCTCTCTTTCCC
>NW_009622449.1:11167-49526 GCF_000690535.1 Cariama cristata | reverse complement strand
ACTCTAGAACTCAGTGGAATATTGAGAATTTTCCAAATAAAAGAACAGAAGGAAAAACAGCAACGGCTCCCAAGCGAGATGACATTTTACAGCAGCCTGCAGCTCTACAAGGGAGATTCAGGCACTTCAATTCCCACAGAGAAGTGCGCCCAGGCTAAGACAACAAAGCCCACGTTTTCCATTGAAATTCACTCCATTGTTTGCATGACAGCAAAGTAACAAAACAGTATCACTGTGCTTTTATAATACAGCATTTAACAGGAGTCAGAAGAGAATTGGTGAGTTACAGTGGATTTATCTACCTCCACAGGAGATCCTCTCATTCAAAACGATCCTGTACAACCTAAACCTTGCACTGACGCAGATAAACCTGGCTTAACTTTCAGCACAAGGAATCATAGGAAATCAGTGAAAGATACTGACAATAAGACATTTGAATCAAGACATCTTTGCATGATTGTCTTCATCTGTAAAGCAGGACACATTTACCTAGATGAGGTGTAGAACAAAAATACCCTTTGAAAAATAAATTGCTGAATCTTAGTTTTATTATTATTTTTATAAATGCCTAACATTGATTGATACACAGACTAAGGTTTGAAGCAAAAGTTATTTTACTAGAATAAGCAACAGTTTCTTCCACAAAGAAAAAAAGACGTAAAAATGTTTGTTGCTGTTTCCCATTTCAATTGATCTGAATCTTACTTTTGAAAATATATGAACAAACTGCATTTTCTGCTTAGTAGAGCTCTATGCTGTAGGTGTCCGATACATGAAAAATGAAGATTCAACAGAGGGCAAGTTAAATGCCATGATGAGAACTACTGTAAAGAAGTGCTCTGATGTGTGGCCCAAAAATATTTCTTTCATCTCCTGTCAAGAAAGTGATGCTCATTTTTCCCCTCCAGGTGAATTGGAAAAAAATCCCTTAATTTTTGGTGCAGTTTAAATCTTTCCAAGGCAGCTGTATGCTACAGTGAAAACATCTTAAAGGCTTTGCTGCTGGAAGGGCACACTGTATGCATTAACAAGCCCACTGCTGAACAACTGCAGTGCAGAGCTACATAAATGACTTCAGAAGCAAACATTGAACATGTGTGGGGAAAAAACCCACAAAAACAACAAACCAAAAAGGAAAGTCTCCAGATTTTACATTTTTCCCAAAACAGATATGGGCATGTGTGTGAATGTGTCTGGGATTCAACAACTTACCCTTGGTCTACCTGTATGTACAAATTAAAATTATCTAGGTCAGTATCACAGCTATATCAGTCACAGTCATTTCCACAGGATGTTTTCAAACTTAGGGAAAAAGGGCAGTAATTGCAAGGGAACTGTGAAAACGTCTGCTTGACAACCAAGAAGCTTTAAACATTGTGGATTTTGACATTTTAAATTGGTTTCTAGTGCACAGCATACCATCATGCAGAAACCTGTGTCCAAACCCTGGAACCAACTAAAATATTTTATAAGAGGTCATCATTTAAATAATTAAATCCCTACATTTAGAACTCTAGAGTGCCCAAGACACTTTGGCTCACAGGTACAAACGATAACCATTCATCAGCAAAACGTAATTACATATAAATAGTGGATTAACTCAACCAGTCAAGAAAATAAAGTGCCTTTAGCTCACCACTTGCCCTCAACTTTTCAGGCCTTTTCTTCATTAGGCCAAAAGATGTGTTCCTAATTCGAGTTCTATAGCTCACAACATCTCACAAGAGCTAAGTCCTGAAAGGGAAAGCAGCTTAACATAAACTAAAAGTCAGTGGAAAACCCAGACTCCCTCACAATCTTCATCCCAGCTCATATCAAAACTCCAAAGGAAGAACCTTTCTTTCCTCCTGATAAGCCTTGCAGAACAGCTACTCAAGCCATCAAATAAATGGCTTTTGCAATACGTCCTGAAGTCCATCAAGCTCACATCCTGCAAAACTTTCCAGACACCTCATTTAATCATTAAAGCTGTTCCAGCTGGAGATTTCCCACCACCTTCAGGCAGGCCAAGTTAGCTGCTGTGCTTGTGCTTTCTGCCACCTACTGTGCTAGGCTTGTTCTAACACTTCTACTCCATCCTCTACCCAACCTCCCACCGCACAACACATGCTACTCAGGTATTTGCGTGCAAAGCAGAAGAGTCTGGGCTCTAGTTTAATGGCGAAATTAGTGCTATTGAACAGAAATCTTGTTCAAAGATACACTGTAAAGGTAAAGAGAAGACAAGTTTATAACATACATTCTGCCCTCCAGACCAAACTATCTGCTACATGCTAAATTTACAACAAGAGTAAATTAGGACTTCAATATCTATGAAACAAGAATTTTAACAGCAGCAGTCGTAGACTGAACAGATGCCCTGTTTGCCTCCAGTAACACTATTCACCTTGAATATGCAAATGACCTCTTAGCAGAAAAAGACATGTTGTATTTTTCTGTGTGTCAAAAACCCATTATTTCCTTCACAGCCCCCATCACCATCAAGTGGTTTGTGCATTATTGTGCATCACTGTCGTCTCACAGCTATAGCAATCACAGATGTTAAATCAAAGTCGTTACTTGAGGCCCCAATCTGAAATAAATAGCCATGACCTTCCCTGTAGGTTTTCTTCCCTGCAATTCACTCATTTCCCTCAGTGAATCTCTCTCAATTGCCATTGTTTTCTTTGGGGGAAGAGGGCTGATGGCACAAGCCTTGCTAAGAAAAGATTCCAGTTGAAGCATACAGTTTTCAGAGCTGAGCCCTAAATCATCATGCTGTTTCTCATCAGTTCCTCTTTTTGTTCAGCAAGAGATTCCATTCCCTTTTACAGAAAAGTGAAAAGTGAAACTGTCTGATCAGTTAGCTGCCAGCAAGGCTTCCTCCCTAACAGTTTTTGGAATACAGGCTGTAGGAATCAAAGTTTCTGCAGGATAATAAAGTCCTCTGTCCCTGCCAGCAACCTGACAAAAACACTTCAGCAATCTCCATCATCTTCAGTTTAAGCAGATGCTTTCTGAATCCCATCCTTGCTACCACATCGGATGGTGAGCTAAAGACAAACTGGTTTAATGGCTAGAAATATTCTAACTTCCAGTCTAAATTCGTTTATGGGTAGTCAGGATACATTTTTTTCTTGTATGAAACAGAACAGTTAGTTTAGTTAGTATGAAACAACTGAAATTACAGTTTCGTTAACTCTTCTCTTTTGTTGTGGTTTGTTCTTTGTGTAATTTTTTATCAAGCTAAAGAGGACAAAACAGCAAAATCCAGAGACGGATGCAATCCCCGTCCCTAGAAGAGGTAGTTCTACTGCTTTTGCTGGTAGCTTGTCTTACTGCTCTTACTACTCAGAAATCTGAATTTCCCACTGTTAGTGTCATACATATTGCTAATTCTCTGTTCTTGTTGGCTGAAAATAATTGGTTCATGTCTTCTGTATAGCATCTCCTAGATTCATGCAGACAGATTCCCCTCTCCTCAGCTATTTTTTTGACTGAATATGCCCAGTTCCTTAGGTCTTCCCCACAGGTATTATTTTCTTAATATTTTCACATTTTTTCCATCCCTCCTGTACCTTCTTCCAATTTACCTATTGGTTAAGGTTGAGTCTGGCTTCCTCTATTTCATATCATCAGTATATAAATAGCAATGCCTGATCTTCATTCCAACTGGACATTATTTCATTACACTGACTCTTGATTTTTGGAGATTTGGACCTCTGGGCTCTCAGCTCAGTTTCAGTTGTCACACAGTACATATCACTCAAATCTTAAAATAATAACGTGGATTATAATAATAACAGAAAATTTGGAGGGCTTCTTAATGCCACAAACTGTAGCTGAAATGAGGCAGGTGGGACAATCAAGTAGCATGCAAATGAAAAATCAGTTATTCAGCTAAATTTAAGATTACTATTATATAAGCCATTTATTATTAATATAATAATTGGATTGTGGTATCAAATGGTCCAGGCTGCTGTGTTAGGTACTGCAGAAGCTAAGGACTGAGTGCAGTGTAAGCAGAAATTACATTAGTGGTAGAATAAAAAAACCAGCAGCACCAAAAGGGGAATTGATTTGTCTGAGGTCCCACATCGAGTTCGTAACAGTTCTGAGATTGAAGCCAGTCTCCTGACCTCCAGGTCACTGTCTTTTGAACTAAACTACACTGCTACTCATATCAGAATATTTGAAAAAACTGAGTTTTTTACTAAATGTTGGTGTTGATTTTGGCAAGCTACTTGCAACAACCACTACTGTAATGACACGGAGTTTAAAAATCTGAGTTAACAAGGGACGCAAATTTCTTGGTTTTCTGAAGCAATAGCAAGCAAAAAAAAACCGTAAGTAAAATAGCCTCTGGAAATCATTATAGGCTATTTCTGGCTAAAGGAGGAAAATAGTTTTGTTAATTATAACTCCTGATAAGGAATACAATCCTTGAATAACAGCCTTAATAAATCATCATGACTTTAATTTTCATGGTTTGTTGCCTCCTAATTTTATCAGCTTGAGGGCTGATAAAATTTTTAATGTATGAAGTTATCAACAAGTAATTTCTTGTTGCAATCACAGATTAAGAACCAGATCCTGAAAGTTGCTGAGCATGGGCAATTCGCACTGAAATTCAGGAAATCCAAAGATCTTCCTAAACAGCTATTAAAATTATATGGACTCTAGCTGGCTTGATATGCTTCACTTGTCAACAGAACTTAAATTCTTTAGTAAACTCAGCATATTTCTGCTAGGTACAAAAGAACCAGACAACAACAAAAGATACACAGATCAAAAACTTTCTTCCCAGTTTTAAAAGAAATTCTTTATAAAACCTGACTTACTTTCCTAGGTCTGGCTAACGTAAGTTCAAGCTATAGTGCCCTCAGGAAAAGGAGAAAAAGTAATTTTTTTTCTACTGCTCCAACCTCAGCACTAAGCAATGGCTAATGATGATTATATGGTGGCAGGAAAATGATCTAGAGGTACCATTATGAACCGCTGTAGGAAAGCAGACATTGATCAGGATAGTTTTTATCACTGCTATGTCATGCTCTGTCAGAGAATTGGGAGGACCAGTTGAGTAAGTGACCTGCTTTTACTTATGATATCTTCATGCCGGTTACAAAGGAATATCTCTTCATGATCCTGGTACAGCACAAAGCAATCAGAGGAGAGATTGTATATTAAACCTTTCATTTGCAGAACATCTGAAGGAAACAAAGTGCAAATTTTTGCATTTTGAATGTCCTCCTGTAAAAACTGTCATATAAAATGATATTTTTAATGATATTTAAAGGCATATTCTACTTGTATCAGATTTGAACATACAACTTAGAAAATAAAAAGAATTTGAAAAGGAAATAATGTGAATCCAGACAACATTTTTTTTTCACAAGTTAGCAATATTATTGTACTATGCCAGGTCCTGCTAAAGACAAAATCAATATTTTTTTTTTTTTATTTTTTAATGGACAGCATAGATTCCCTATAGCAATCAGCAGTGCTGCAGGTATTGCACATTTAACAAATGTGCACAAACTTGGCAAATGACTTAGAGGGAGATTTTGCGCAGCTGCTGTTATGATACTGTGCAGTTGCTGGGAATACTCTACAGAGCAATGCTGATATCATAATTGGCTTCCACAAAAGCACATTAATGCAGGCCGTCAGATAGAAGTGGGTCAGCTTCCACTTACCAGCCAGTTTAGAATGAAAAGCCAAACTACACTGAAGAGAAAAAATTTGTGGGAGCCATTAGGTACTAGGATAAATGTTTTTTATTTCATGTGGGAAGAAAGAGCTCGTCTCTTTTAAATCCTTGAATATAAATGCTGAGCTGCTCTTTCATCTGAGCCTACAGTCATCCTTTGTTGGATGCAAATAACTAACACAGACCAAACCCTACTAACTGAAAAAGAAAACATGGCAACACAGATTCCCGTTGCACTCAGAGAATTTACATATATTAGTGTTGCCAAAAAAATCTCACATAATGGACTCTGAAACAAGGTTTTAAACAGCGTGAATAGCCTCATCTCCATGATCCCGGTGCTCTCTTATCAAAACGATTATAGGTCAAGGAGGGCGACAGAGAATTGCAAAGGAAGAGCATTTTGTGGTGATAGAACTGTATTCACAAACTTGCACGCTCACAAAGCTGAATTTCAAATTCTCCATCTCACATTCAAAGCTTTCTTTACCTCCCCTGTACTCTAAGCTCTGTCCTTGTCTCCTCATTCACTCCCCTTCTGAGTCTTTGTCCTCCATTTGTGCTTCTTGTCTCCTACTCACACTTCAGATTCCCCAGCACTGCTCAGACTTCTCTGTGCATGGAATAGCAGGTCCTCAAAACTTGTTTAAGTCAAAAGAACGAGTCCCAATGACCTTAGCAAGGTTTCGCCTAATTCTGACCAAAACTCCTCTTCATCTTTGCATCAGGATGTGAAAATTCACGTTTGGCACTGAACTCTCCAGACACTGTTAAACGCACAATAATAAAGTGTCCTGCAAGATCAGGAGACGTCTGCTAAATAACCAATGTATCTGTGTACCATAAACTCCCCCAAGGCAGCGGGCTGTTCTACTTACTATGCAGAGCTGTGAACAGCACCCAGCAAACAGACAACATCCATTTCTCATTTGAAAAGTTAGACTTGCTTCACTCTGAAAAGACTTTTGGGTGCACCACTGTTTAGACACAATTTATCCTCAAATAAACACATTCATCTCCCATTGTCTAGACAGACTACTAGGACATATTCTCTAGAGCAGGGGTTAGATGGATTGAGACTCCCTTGAGAGCCCTTCCCAGACTCTAATTGACTTGATTGTTAGGCAATTTTTCCTGATGTCCAACTTAAATTTCTTTTTTGCTCAATTTCATCCTATCACTTCCAATTACGTCTGACTGAACTGCTCAAAACAATTCTTCTCCTCTCTGTCTCCTGACAATGAGGATGCAGCACACGCAACTCTTATTAGCACACCTTCACTTCAGAATTTATTGGCAATTCTGAATACGGAGTCGACATTTTATGCCCACTTCTTACAGATGTCAAAGATATTTTATTATACACGGAAGAAAACATAAGCCTGTGAATGTGTGTAGACAATACAGGACCTTCTCCCTTTCTTCTATAACTGAGACGTGGTAATTAGAGTAAGAAAGCCTGAATGTAGCTAAGTTACCTTATACAAAGAGACAGCTTCAGTGACAACATGGACTTGGAAAGTCTTTCTTCCCCTCTGTTCTTACAATAACGTTCAAAATAATTGGGATGATGAAGACAAAAGGAAGAAGTTGAAACATCTCTCAAAGGGAAAATACTGATGGAAAAAGAAAAGCTGCATTTCCCCAAACTACTTATTGGATGATGTTGTAGCAGAAACAATGACTTTTCCTCCAGATTCTCAAAGAATTTCGCAAATTCAAAAAACAGTGGCTTGATGCCACCCATCTAAGATTGCAGCTCAAGACATCTGATGACAATAAACTACTGCACAAAATACTTCTTTAAGTTCAGTATTTTTAGGAAGAACAGGATGTTATAATCTCTCTGTATACTAAATCTGACAAAGCTGCCACAGGAGGAAAAGAGCATCTGGATAATGCTTATACCTATAAACTGCACCCAAACACCTAAGGAACAATGGACTCATTTCACAGGTGCACTGAACTACATGAGCCAGAAGCAGAGTCTGGCTTCCGACAGTAGAAAATGAACTACTGTAGCCTATGTAGCCCACTACTGACTATAGCGTGGGTAAGCCATTCAGATCATGTCTGCAAGAATGGTTATATTCCACAGACTGACTGATTCTGACAGCTCTCTGAGCTGCCAGGACATGATGTAATGCCAGTCTAGTAACAGACACATTAGGATGTGGATCCATCTACCTTCACCCCTTTGTCCACATGTCCATGGGCAGAACGTGTTACAAAGTCCTTGGAAGGGGGTACTCTGACCGGTACCTGGATGAGAAAGCAATGGCATAGAGTCAATTTTGCTGTGTTTCCAGATGATGAGAATTCCCCCAAGAGTGGGGAAATCTCCCCAAGAGATGAGCTGCTGGAGACAGATTTGCTATGCCTTTGCACTGCTCTGGTAAATTTGCAAAACCTTCTCCTGCGCCAAGACCATGTACTAATATTACTCTAAATTTTTTTTTTCCTGAATTTCTTCCACATAACTTGGATCTAAAGTGAACATATTTTCATATCTGCCCAGAACAGTTACGTAACAACAACAGAAATGACACACAATCAATGAGCTTTGTGCCCATATACACACAGACTGGCTGCAGTCACAATTGCATCCGTGTTTTCAGAGTATACTTTTGTTAAGAGGAGGGATATACTGAGTTCACAGAACGTTAGTTTCCCATTATTATATATAATTCCAAATAATAACAACAAAATCAGTTAAATTAAGAATTCAAAGCAAAGCAAGCTACATGTATCTCGAAGAGGCCAATCTGTTAGGTTCATTGCAGCTTCTCATCACTAATGAATCCCAAACCACATTCTCTTTGGGGAATAAAACGTTAAAACAGCCTAGGCAGTTCTCTTAACAGTAGTCAGGAATCAATACAGAGGCACCTGAATCAGCGCTTTCCTGACTGACAGTCAATCTTATAAATGCTGTAATGTGGTTTTTAGCAAAGGCCACAGAATGAGTCATTTGATTTATAAGCTGGCATTGATGACAAGGTGAAGGACATTGTCACAGTTAAGGTGTTAAGCTTAGCCCAACTACAACTGCTTACTTTCCGTCAGGGGTACAATACCCTACCTGGCCAAGCTGTTCACAAGCTGTTTGATACTCAGCACGCTGACAGAGGTCTTTCACACGCTGGTATTTGGGTAGGAAGTTTTCTTCTTGGGCATCTACCTTCTCATTCTCCCTCTTATGCAACAGTTTACTGGGCAAAAAAAAAATAAAATTTTTGCATTAATATTAATTCCTAGATATACACACAGTTTGCTGAAAAGGCTCAGAAGAGTAGGTTATCTGCCAAGTCCATAGCGTCACTGGTGGCCAAAACTTAATAGGTCAGTAGAAACTAGCACTTATCATCATCTCTGATAACACGTAAGTTATTCATATCATGCTCTCAGGGAGTGTATAAAAACACACAAAATCAAGACAGTGTGTTTCATGTCTGACTGGCAGGGAGTAACAACAGTCAATATAAAGACACCATATCCTCCTCACTCTACAGGGCTGCACTTTACAAACCCTTCATGCCCCGTGTTATGTATTAAGGCAGAGGCATAGAAGGAATGACCAGCAGATGAACATGCAGAGAAGAAGGGGTATTCATACTCCCATGATACAAGCAGGAGGGTGGGGGGCAGCAGTTGGAAGGAAAAGGGGATGCCTTTCCATCCCTCAATCCAAGTAAAACTCCCCTTCCCCCACCCCAACAGCACATTTATGCAGGCGGTAGGCAAAGGCTATACATTCCCTCCTATCACACAATCACTGCCATTAGGCATATTGCAGCCATGTCCCTGCTGGCACAGCTAAATGGCTTTAGGTCTGTGGTAGAGCACTGCTTTGGCTTTAGCTATTCAGTATCCTTCTATTTAAAAAGATTGGGCTTTGTGATTAACGCTTTCCTTACCCTCTTTCCACTAGGAATGAGTCTCTCCACACCTTCATCTTTTTCTTTAAATGGAACCTAGGAGGAAACAAGGAGAAGCAGCAGCTATTCCCAGTACTCAAGTTATGCCCCATTTTTTTCTCCCACCCCCAATTCAGATGAGAAACACGACATATAACAGCACAAGGGGACATCCAGCATTACGAAGCAGGCACATATGCCTCTCCAGTGCAAATCATGAACAAACATAGGACAGATTTGTTCGCACAGGGACAAAATCCACAACAGATTCACACAGTACAACTATTTCAACATAAGCATGTTTAAGGCACAGGGGATTAACTGAATTGTCCTTGATCACAAAGGATCGCAAATTAAATCAGGATTTCCCGACTCCAGTTTGGGCTCTTAACCTGCACACTACCCACAAAGTATCCTATTCTAAAGCAGCTGCTCCTTTCCCCCTCTCCCTCCGCCCAACTACTTGTAAAGCAAATCTCCTTCTTCCCTTTCTCTGCAAGCATCCAGTCTAATTCTCTTCCTCAGTTTTTTTCCAATGAAAGTATTGATGGAAGGGTCTTAAATAATAACTGTGCAATTCTGAGTGCTAGCCTGTCTTTATATTATAGTCTGACATACAATCAACACTTTCAACTCAATTATTCTACAATTTATTCAATATGAAATGCTTTGTTACAAATAATGCCACAGAGACATTTAAAATCTATAACTCATATAGCTAAAGACCTTCACGTGTAGCCCTCTCACTGCTACACAGACTAAATTTAGTATATCCAGATGCCATATATGCCGTATAGCTAGCATATGAATCCGACAAAATGAAAATAAATAACTGAAGTCAGTCACATAGTGCCAAAC
This sequence comes from Cariama cristata, assembly GCF_000690535.1. Lineage (NCBI taxonomy): Eukaryota > Metazoa > Chordata > Aves > Cariamiformes > Cariamidae > Cariama > Cariama cristata. The sequence continues at coordinate 39,062 of NW_009622449.1, read as the reverse complement.
AGGTCTTCAGATTTTTCCAGTGAGTGATGTACTCATATAGATGGTAATTTTATCATATTTTCCTTTACATTTGCTGCACGTTGCTGAATACTTGCAGTCTCATCTACAAACGCATGCATGTTTCCATGCACATTTCCATGTCTTACCTATTCACTGGTCTCTCAGAATCCAGAAGCTTTAGAATGGATTTACCATCCATATCAGATGGAATATCCAATCCAGCAATATCTAGAATTGTAGGTGCGAGATCAATATTCAACACAATGTGAGGATTCCTGAAAAAACATATATGAGAACCTGGTTTAAAGTCTATGCAATGATATCAAGCAACTCCCGCTCTTCCACACAAACCAGGGATCTGAAAAGGATTATTTTGTGACACGTGCAAAGAAGAAAAAAGGACGCAATCCAATTCCTTTCCATGAAGAGAATTAAAATATAAAATTCAGGTAAGCTGCATAACCTCAAGAGGGACTAACATGAAGATTTAAAACTTTAGCACAGAGCATTTTTGAGAAAGCAACATAGTTCATAAGGAAAAGTGTTCGAAAGCCTTTCAAAACATGAGAAAGCATTGGAAAAACTCCTTAGATGCTTTACAGAATCAAAGTATCTGCCAAATATGCTGATGACTCTACTAAAAAGTAGATTCGGCAGATAGCACATGCTATTCTGTTTCAAAATATCGTATAGAAATAAGTACCTCAGCTCACATCACAGCAAGCATGTTCTGAAGAGAACATGAGGAGAAATACATTGCTAGACACTATAGTAAATTAACTAAAAGTTGCTGTTAATGTAGAGTGTGAGACAAACAAAGCAAAGGGATCAGGAAAAAAAAAAAGCAGAGGAAACAGTTGGGGGGGGGGGGGCGGGGAGAAAAACTCACAGAAAATAAAAGAACAGCTTTAATTGAAATAATATCAATCTTCCCAAGTACACAGTCATCCATTCTGCAAGCACTTGGAAACAGCCAGGCCCTGGTACTTAGCAAAGTATGGCATATGCTCCTCAGCCACCACAGTTATCAGGACAGTGTTTGAACTCAAATGGACTTCAAATTTGCTTAAAACACTGGTATCAACTCCTGAGTAGTACAGACAGCTCCTATCCCCAAATCCCTTGAACTGCTGCAGCCAAATACGGGTGAGATCATGGATCAGAGCATCTAGTTGCACAGCCTGGCATTCAGTAGCTAAGCAAATGGTCAAATTTCTAATCATGTGATTTGGTTTTACTATGGGTCTGGTTTTGCAGAAGTGTTTTGAGTTTATATTGAACCTTACAAACCTATTTCAAATATGTCTATGACAGTGTTGTGTAATTACTCACAATATTATATATATACATACTGTTTATCAGCTCTGTACTATTTATTTTCCTTATTTCTTTAAAAAAAAAAAATTCAAGGCAGGCACTCAATTTCCTAAAAGTGAGGAAAAAAAGAAAGTGAACATGCTGCTACACAAACAGCGTTCTACAGCACTGAACATAAAGAATCACCATGCTATGATTTGGAGGCACAAAGGAAGGATGGGACCAGATGGGCTGCTATACATGTCAGTGCAGAATTCTAGCTCAAAATACAGGACGGAAGCAAGCTGCTAAATTCACACTAATTAATGAGACACCATGTAAAAATTACTACATTTTTGAGCGAGCGAGCAAACAGGCACTGACAAGAGCGTGGATGATGAATTAAATTGATGTACCTAATTTGATTTTAATTACTAATAATTATGGTGTAGCATATTTGGTAATAGAAATGAGAGCTTAGTAATGACTTGCTACAGTGACTGCTATTAAATCTTCGTTGGTATCAAAAGGGAGTCATGACAATTACTCTGCAGGAAAAACATAAGGTTCACGCAAAACATGGATGATTGAAGTTCTATCATTTAAAGAAAATCAGGCTGAAAGGGAGGATCAATTTATTGTCTGATACACTCCCCCTCCAAGGTATTTTATCCTGTTCTTCCTATTTGTTGTACTGTGATGGGCTCTGCTTATTTAGACTCTGTCAGCCTGTCTCCTCTGACTAACAGAAATATTTTTTCATCTTCAGAAGCCACCAAAAAATAAAATTCAGTGGGAAGGTTTCACAGCTTTTACGCATGTCTGGGTATAAATATCCTTGAACTAGAACAGACATGAGGTGGCTGGTTTGTACCATTGCATGCTGCAGAAAAACTAGCTCAGTCCACTTGGGCCATATTAGCACTGCCTCTCCAGTAAGACCAAAAACTGCAACCGAAGTTTTTTTTAGAGAGCATGTTCTTAGAAGGCTATTCCAGCTCACTTGAAATTCTGCGCTGCTGCAGACAAACTTCTTTCCACGTTGAGGTAATATGTTTAATTCCACCTGAGGAATCCCTCCCCGGCTCTTCAGAGAAGTAATATTGTTTATTTCACATGCATAACTGCTGTAAATAAATTAAACACACAGTGCAATATCTACAGAATTTAACATTTTTGTGCCTACTGATGTGACTCAATGAATTTAACTAGCAAATGGAATGAGATTTTTTGTAACTATTTGCTACCGTATTACACACTAGATCTATTCCTCTTGGTAAAGAAAAAAAAAAAAACACTGTATGGAAGACTTGTGTGTGTTAATTATGCTAAAACATGCACACTGATATAAATAAAAGGCAGCAAATTATGGCACTCTGTCCAAAATCATTACTTAAGTGCAAATATTTGCTATTGAAATAATTGCTTAGAAAGTGTATTTACATAATTTCTTAGCTGATCAAAGCTACCATTTTAATTAACAGTCATATTCTGCATGCTTGCGAGCATCCGACAAACAGCCCTAACCATGTAATCTCAAAGGATGAACCAAAAAGAATCTTTTGTGGATGATAATATGTGAACTATTATGTACATTCTTCTTCATAAACTGCAAGTGACTCCACTTTAATGTTCAGCAATAATTATCTACTGTGGCAGTGAGGATCATACAATGCCTTTTTACCTTGAAAATGTCATAGATGTGTGTATTATTTGCACCCCTCAAAAGAAGGCAAATGAGCATTTCCTAGATTGGATGTATTTCAAAGTGGCTTTTTCAACCTCATCCACAAAAGTGTAGTAGCTTGTGCTACACACCTACACAAGCAAAAAGGCAATGGCATAAAACCTTGACTATGTTATACCAGCACATGCTATCAGTTCTGCTTTCTCAGTAGACTTATTTTCTGCCAAAGATGAACATGAAGTCAGTCAGGATGGGCAGAACTTTGTGCTTCCATTTGGATGCCAAGTCAATACGACTAGACATGTGAACATAAAGGTTTTTTTGGTCACTACATACACATACGAACACACACAATAGCCAAGAACTTACAAGGACCCAGCCTCCACATTTGGACCTCGGACATAGAAAGGAACTCTGATATCAAACTCATATGGCATGGACTTTCCTTTCACCAGCCCAAACTGCCCAATATGATAACCATGGTCTGCTGTGTATATTATATACGTATTGTCCAGTTCGCCTGTTTCAACCAAAGTATTGTAAATCTGAAAAAAAGGCAAAACAAAATATGAAATTAATTCCACTGAGTAGTATTATATGTAGAATACTGGATATCATTTTCTGCCTATGTGTAACATACAAACAAATAACAACAGTTCAGGATGGCACTGAGTTATCACAATGAATCATTCTGAATAATCCATAATCACATAACAATTTTATTAACTGAATATTGTGGCTATTACAAGTCAAACTTTTGTTTTCTGTTTTAAGGTAAACACATTAGCGTGCCACATCTTCAAAAGTGTTTGGGTTCAGTATTTTGTATGAGAGCTGTCAAGATAGTACTAAATACGTACAATAACATAGATAAACGTTTCAAGGTGATAAGCATTTTTGAAATTTTTCTCTCTACCTTTATCTTTTTCCTGCAGCAAACAATTTTAATAAAATGATAGTATTTTGAATCTCACACTTATTTAAGCAACACTCAACAATCTTGCCTTCAGACAAATGAGTCCCCATTACGCAGAATATTCCAAAAATCTCTTCTAGATAAATATTACTTAGTCATACTCTCTCACTGTGGAGAATTAGGAGGAGCTTTATCTCTGTTTGTGGTTGCTTCTATGGATTTACATGAGAATCTTTCTGTGAAACGTACCAACTTGAGCACCAAAGATCAATTTTTATGTGACATTTTCACTTGCAAAGATACGAAGGTGGCAGGGCATCACCAAAGTGGTGCCTCACACAGATCCAGAACACATCAGCACAGAAGAAAACAAACTCTGTTGGTGTTGTTTTGAGGGGTTTTTTTAGCTTTTTTTTGGGGTTGTTTTGTTTGGGTTTTTTTTTTGGGGGGTGTGGTTTTTTGGTTTTTGTTTTTGTTTTTTTTTTTTTTTAAGATTTTGAAAGACGATTAGATGCATATAATTAAGTAGAAAAGATCAGGCTAACTTGGCAATTACAACTGAAAAACAACACAACTGATTTTGCCTGCAGTGAATCACCCGAAGTGAAACCATTTTACTAAACAGAAAATCAAAATAGTGTGGTAAAATCATCAGTCTTTCCTAATGCTGGTATCTGATCCATCTAAACAGGTTCACTAATACAAAGTAGAGATCATACTTGCCTGAATCAGTAATTATAAGACATTACTAACAAGCTGATGCAATGCCATCCAGATAATCTCATCTTTGCCTTACAGGACTCATTTTACGTTCTACCTTTTTTGAATAAGAATGCCAAGAGATAAGCAGTAAATTGCAACACCTTTAAATCTGCCTTCTTACAACTGGAAACCCATTCTTTTTCAGAGTAGTTTTTAGCTAATTCAGATGTTTCTGTTGAAGATACCCAGCTTGCACTAAGAGATTTCATTGTTACATAATGCAGACTTATAAAAACCAACCAACCAACCCAAAACAAACAACAACTACCTATATATTCATTTACTCCTAACATTTAATGTCCTGGGTCTAGTTCACCATGGGATTATTCCTGTTAGGACTCCTGTAACGTCACTTTTTGCTGCTACTATTCTTCTGTCAGAAACTCAGTGTTACAGGATCAAAATAGGCCCACAGTTAGGTAGTTATTTCCAACAGGTCATAGGATGAGTTTTCACTATCCGATGATGCATTTTTACAATTTATGATGTACATTTTTTCAGGTGATCCCTCCCTGTTTCCCGTAATCGGTAGTGCCTCTGTGACAACAAATCATCTTACTTATACCACCCAACTCATGGTACCTGTCTTTAGGAGATGAAGATCCTTACACATTGAATAGAGAAATAAAATCCTCAGAGGTGAGAGGATTACACACTATTAAAAAAACTGATGCAGTCCTCCCCCTCCTTCCTTTCCCCCTTGTCTTCATATACAACAGAGCTTGGAGCTTAACTCAAGAAACAAGCACCTGTGTAGCCAAAAAAGTGTGACTACAAATCTTACCATCTCCATAGAGTCGTCCACAGACATGAGTGTTTGAAGGCGCTTTCTCTGTAGCATGTTAGTGAATTCCATGTGTATAGGTTTCATGGGACCTGTATATCTCATTATCCAGTGCTTGTCTGGGTTTGGAGCATAGTTGTAACTGGGAGTGCTAAGGAACAGAGAGAAAACCAGAATGTTTTAGCAGCGTAGAAAAAACCTGCAGTAATGTACATCAATAATTTCTATTTGATGAACACTGTAGGACTTACTCTCTGAGGTGCACAGGAAAATACTAGATTTACTTTGGAAAAGTCTTACACTTTTATGTTCTATATGAAAGACGGGAGAATGAAAACTACTCTGCGGGGAATAAAATCTATTAAAAGAGTAAACACACAGTGTTTTTGCAGTGTCTTCAGACTAACATGGATACATTTCAAGGCCAAGAGACTAGTGTCAGAAGTCTAACTCCACAAGTATGATCTGGACAGAGCATGTACTACAGAGTTCCTATTCATGTAACTGCTTTGCTTTCACTCTGCCCACATTAGCGTCAAACATCATGGCTTGTGCAAGCTGTTTAACAATAACTATAGAACCTGCTGAAAAGGTTCTGTATTCTTTAACAGCTTTTTTGAATTCAATGTGACTGGCGACTTGAATACTTTCACGCTTACGTACCCAGAGGAGCACAGGCACCCTACCTAGTGGTATCAAACTGCATGTGAGGTCACAGCAAGCAGAAGCAGATACACAGCTGCATTTTAAAGACCTGCCAAGAAAAGCAGGGGTGAAGGGAAATAGGACTGCATTTTGCAGACGCTTTCCAGCCACCAACTCCTTAACGATCATCAGAAAATTTAATTAAAGTCCCCACAAAATCCCAAGAGCTGGATTCAATGTCCTCCTGGAATCTCGCTACCCCTCCAAGTTCTCATGATCCTGGGACACCATTAAAGCGACGAGGAGAATTATCACCAATTGTCCATAATTTCATGTTGTTGGCAGTTCCAGAGATTCCATTTCTGTGCATAATTATATTGCTCTAGGTTAGCTGGATCTAAACAAACATCTAAACAAATTTGGCAAATATCTACTGTTGGTTTTGTGTATGCAACAGAGCAACAGGCTAAGTTATTAAGATAATACTAATATAAGTTGAAACTTCTCCTCGAAATACTGTGTATCTAATGTATCTTTCAACATGACAGGTAGTCTTAAGAGTTTTAATATAAATATGAAATTAATAATCTGACAGTGAAATGTTTTATGCCGAAAGCCTCTGTTAGATGCTATCTGAAAAATGTGCGTAGGTGGCAAACGGAGGCTTCTTCATATAGGGAGGAAAGGGCTGGTGTTTATTCTCTCTGTATTGTTAATAGCCTCCTGAATTTCAGAACGTTATTGTGGCTGAAATAACGACATTGCTCCTTTGAAAATGCTGACAGTTATGGAAACTGTTGCTATGTGATGACCAGAATGAATCAAAAATGCTTGGCAAACTCCTTTTCAGCTTACTTTGGGATTTCCTGGCTGATTTGAAACCTCCCGCTGTTTAATCCAACCAAAGCCCATGATTTTCTTTGATTACTACAAATGTAACCCTCTTACACTTAACAGATTTGTCTCTCTTATGGGAAAAATATAACATTCCTAGAAGCTGCTAAAGATAACTTCTTCAAACCTACTCAGAAGATAAGTCCTAGTCTGATTGCATTTGACCTGGGAAAAGATGGGTGGTAAAATGTACCCTCTATAGAAATAATGTTTCTGATCACTGTTAAACTGCCCAGCTGTTGTATTCTCTGCAGCTATCAGTATAGGTAGTAAAAAAGGAAAACCAGCCATGTAGCCTAGGGATTTGCTATGTTAATGCTGGTTGATGTGATTAATTTTCAAACAAGAGAAAAACGCAGATGCACACAAAAAGGAGCTCTATAGAACGAGATGAGGAGAGCTTGCAGCATAGGGTGGAATGGTCATACCAACTAGTAATAATAGAAGTACTAATAGAAGCAAGAGAACAACAGCATAAATTAGCAACAGAAGTACATACCAGAGTTCCCAAGCAAAGAGATACTCTGTCAGACTATGCTAAAATCCATACCACTAACTTGTAGCTATTATTAGCAATGCTACACAATGTAGTATGTATGTGAACCAGTGCAAGTATGACAGTCACACCTTCACTTTGCTTTGTGGATATAGCTCAAGAATCCGCTTGCAGACTTTTTCAGCACTGCCACAAGAAGAGAGAGAGAGACATGCCATATGGTGCACTTGCCTTCTGATTCTGGGACTAGGCAAAGACTTTGTTCAGGGAATTTCTTACTGCTTTAGGGCAATTCCTAAGAAGTGTTCCACCTGTCTTCTGATCCTTCCCCACCTTATCCACATGACAACAAAACAGTGAGAAATGCCTATACCCCTTTATCATTGACAGAGTTATCTGTCACTGAGGGATTCCCTGGAATGCAGGAACAAGGGAAAAGATGGAAAGCAGAGAACTGATTTGTATATAAAGTGAGGGAATGATGCACATTCTACATTTTTACATTTAATCTTAAACCCAGGCCAATGAAAACCCTTACAGATTATTATGTAGTGCTGGGAAAATTGTTTACAGTAAGATTGGCAGTTTATTTGCACAAGATGGACATCAAATCCTATTTTATGTTCATATCCAGAAGAAAAACAGTTACCTAATCTACTAAGATAATTTATTTCTTTATGAACAAAACTTGTTTCCATGAAGTGACACTTCCTGTATAATTGTTATCATTGTAAGAAAAGTCACCTACAATTAAAAACAATTTTGTCTAACTACTTTATAATCAGGAAAATAAACCTAGTTTGTGTGAAAAATAAAATTTAAACTATGAGCAAAAGAAACGTAGCTTATAATTTTCATTGCTGGCCTTCCTCATATCTTTCTATTCTTTTTCATTTGACTAGCATAATCAAATTGCTACAGAATATTGCTTGATAAATGATTATCATCTCTGAGATATGAATGCCTTCCAAAGGAACTTCAAATAAGACTGAAGTCAAGAGTGGGTATAAGCTATGAGAAGTTGCTCATTTGGCATTTCTGTAATTTTCATTTCATAGAAAATAACTGAGGATTAAGATGGCAAACAAACACAAAATACTGCATTGCTGTAGATCTAGGACACAGATTCTCTTTGGTAGCACAGCACAAAATAATGAAATATAGAATTCTAAGTTACGCAATACCTAGACACTAGAACAAAGGAAGCTTCTTCTCTCAGACTCTATTTTAAATATAGGGAAAAGCTCAAATAGATTTCACTGGATTTTGGACTAGTCCTGAGCAGCTTGGGCTACTGACTGATTATTATTTCCATCAGTTCTCAGCTCCTTCATAAATCCAAAATAAAACAGAATAACCCATTTAAAAAAAAAAAAAAAAAAAAGGCGGCACATAGGAAGAAAGTTACAAATGTTGAATGTCAATGAAGGCACGAAGGCAGTAATTAGAAAAATACTGGAACATTTTCAGTCGTGCCAAAAGGTGATTTGGGAGAACCATTCATTTTATCAGCATGCAAGGAGATGCCTGTAATGAAGCATTACAAAGCTGTCTCTGTCCTAAAACCAAGAACCATCTCATCATAGAGTCTATGAACATGTTAACTCGGGAATTGGGTGATACTGCTTTTGGGACCCGTTACACACATTGTACCATGTTATGTACAGCCATACCAGCTCATTCAGAAATCGTTTGTCTAATTTGGTGCTGCAGACCTGTATTTCCTTTCTTTCCATAAATGAAACAGGAGTAATAAGTATTGCATACTATGCGATTTTTGGTAATACCCATAAAATAATATCATTTATACATAAGGACAGGGAGACAGAGTTTCTTCCCCTGAAGAGATTACAGCCCAAGAACCAGACTTTGATCCCCCTGCTCAAAATAAAACAGTGCTTTACTTCCCAAATAGGTTGTAACTATGTCCAATGAATTCAACATGAATCTTTCCATTTATCTCAGTGAGCTACAATTCTGAGTTATAGATGCAGTAGTTGTTCTCGAGATACTTGAACTAGTCTGAAGACGTAAAAACAAAACAAAACAAAAACCACCTTGAAATTCTTATTATATATTTGTGACAAACTTATGTCAAGAGTATTATAAAGCAAACATTGTTACCCCAGAGGTAGCCAGGATTTCTGAACCTGGAAATTAAAGGATTTTATTTTTCCTTACATGTGTTGTGAGGCATTAGGAAAGAGATGCGAGTACTGAGGGGCTGAATCTTCAGGGCCGTGAGGAGCAGCATGGCTTATAACCATCAGTACAGGCCTGTGAGGATACATCTTCTTTGAAATTCTGAAGAAGGTAATACTGTCATTGGTAATCAGATCAGTTAGATAATCCTGCAAGTAGAAGTAAAAGTATAATGAGATACTTGAAAAATAATTTCAAGTTGGGGGGTGAGATGGGAAGGGGAGGTCTGAGGTATCGCAAGAAACAGGAAAAAAGAAGCTCCTTCACTCAGAATGGGAGGAGAAGGGAGTTAAGTTACATATTTTAAAACTTCAAAAACTAAACCAAATCATTCTTTCTTCACTGCCTAGAAATATGAAAAGCGATAGCGTCCCCTCAGAAATCAATTGCATGAAAAAAGATCAAATAGGACTCTTTCTTCCCAGAGTGGGTAATTACATTATGAAGATCACAATACTAAATACAATTATCAGGTATTAATAAAAAAAAAAGAAATAGAAGATTACAGGTCAATTTCTTTGCTTTTTGGTGTTGGTATTTTCAAGGTGTATAGTCCAGCCTTACATCATAAAAGTGCTTTGGAAATCCAAATGCTTGATGTCCTTTTTTCTTAACTTCCCTCTGAACCAGAAGTCACTAAAGCTAGAAGATGCTGGGCTAATTGGACCAAATATTTTATTCAATGTTACAGACACAATGACAATCTGACAGAGATATAGCTCTGTCAAATAAACTGCTGAGAATTTAGAAAACTTCCTTTGGAAGATACGGACTATCTTTCTGTTTTCTAAGAAGTATCATTATCATTCTTCTGATGTCTGCTAGACCTACACGGATTGAAGGCAGTATTTTTAATGACAAGCCATGTTGCCTCTTAGGCTGCATCACAGGAAATACTGCAAATATAAATACCCCCAAAACATGAGTAGGATATGAAACTGCACCTTTAAAATACAAAATAACAACCGTCATGTCACAGCTGAATATAAAATCAGACATGTTGTCTGCCTCTGGTCAAGTGAACAAGTACAAGGTGTGGTACATATTGAACTGCATCTCATTTTAAGTACAGCTGTCTGTCCATGGCTGAGATATTTGTTCCTCTTTAGCACTGCAAATGTCCTTGATCTGAGAAGTCAGCTTATCATTCATCAAAGGAAACCTTTTTCATCGACGGTATTTACTTTCCCCAAGTTATTTCCCGTGTATCCCAGAACAAGGCTGGCAAAGTCTCCGTTTATAATTTTACACATTGGTTCCAACATGAGGCACATCTGTTATGAAACTGTTATGATTATGACTTACAATATTTTCACTCTTGAAAACAGGTGTAAATAGGCATAGCTCCATCAAAGTTCACTGAAGAACCTCCATTCATAAGCATATGCAGGGGAAGGGAGAATGTGCAATAAGCCAGACCAAAGCAAAACTGACTTCTGAACATACTTTCAATACCTGAGAGCATACTCATAGCTGAGAGAGAATACTGCAGTGCTCCCAAAAATGCACTGACGTTTATCTAAAATGTGCCTGTTCTTTAAGCTGGTTGGTCACTTTCTGAAGCATGTAATTCATCTTTGATTTAACCAAATTTTATTTTGAAGATGAAGGTTTTCACCTGCTCAAAGTGAAAATCACTCAAATTCAATGTTGCAAAAATCAGTATTTATCAGGCCAAAAGACCAAACAGAAACTTTTCTCTTAACTGATCTCTTTTTTTTAAAAGCTCTAGATTGTAGAGGTTGTAGTAGACTGTGTGAATGCATACAAAACTAAAAATTAATCTAAAAAAGTTGACAGAAACTGAAAAAGAAAAATCAAAGTAGAATATATCCTGTTAGAAAATCTGAAAGAATTTGCAAAGATTTGATTTTCAGAGGATAAGTGCTTAGCAGTCGCTTTGGAGGACAGAATCAGTAATGTTTTTCTCTAGTTTTCCACGGGCATGTAATTAACATTAAGTAGGTCAACTAGATAGGGCTAAAAAATAATCTGATTATATTGTTCATTGCTGGAAAATTAAGTTTCCAGTGACAAAAATGGCAGGAAAGAAAGAGAAGCAGTCTTCTATTTCAGCTTCTGTATGTTCATTTGAACTCCAGTGGTAACATCAACAAATGCTGTTGCTCTGCACACCATCATCTGTTTATTATCATAGCTGTGTACTATTCAAGAATATGAAGATTATAAAAAAAATTATATTTTAATCAGATTTTTTTTTAAAAATTATTAAACGCAGTAAGAAAAACTAAACCAAATGAAAACCTAAAAATTTTCAAGTATTGCATACACAAAACAGAGCTTAGGGTATTGGAACATAAAATTCCCCATTGGGTCCTTGGTACAATGGGGAACAATGCTCTATGAAATCATGTGCCTGACATTGTTCCACGTAAGACATTGCCATCGTAACATTTTTGGTACATGGCTGTAAAGATTAGGTCTCTCATTCTTCATAGATCAGAAGGGAAACAAAAGACACATAATTCTGTACATCAGTTGCCCCTTGCCCTTAGCAGGTGGTGACAGAAAAGGAAATCCTAGAAGGCTGTTAAGTTTTATCTTTCAACACAAAGTACATTCAATTAAAAATGGCAAATAGGGGAGGCGAAGGGGGAAATCACACAGACATCAACCTTTTAAAGGAAAAACGAACTGTGAACACATTGCTAATGAAACACAAATATGGAGGCAGGATTTGTGCTCAGTAAGAGAAAAAGAACAGAATCCCTGTTAAGCAAATACACCTTACAAATTAGTATTGCTCCAGTCAACTTCCTAAGTTATATACTACTTAAACTACAGCAGCTTATGGATAAATTTATTTACCATGATACCTCAGAGACAATTCAGGCCATTTTAGGAACTCACAAAAACTGGTTCCTTTGGAAAGGTAACTCTTCTGGCTGAAATAAACATACTCCTGACTGCAAAGAGGTAACTGTTTGAGCTGTAACATGTGCTAGATGAGGAAAAAGATGACACTGCATTTGACAACGATTATCAAGCATTTTAGTAAGTTTGGCCAGGGTATAACATCCTTGCAAGGATGTTAGGAAACCTATGAGCCCACAACAATGCATGAAGGTATAAATTTAATAGTTAAATTTTCCACTCATTCACAATTATCGTAAGATATACCAAGACATTATGAATTCTCCATCATATTATGGCTGTGAAATAAGTTCCTTAAACTAACATAAAAAGATGGGTCTAGCCAGAGGGAACTGGATTCTTAGCTCATTTATGCTTGTGTAACTCCACTGGAGTCAGTTCTATATCAGGGGAATAGATGACAATCAGACTCAGCACACAATAATTAAAGTACAAAGCACAGAAATAGTTATCATGCAGTATTTAAATCCATTTTCACATCTTTAGCTCATAATACATAATACAGTCTCAGGACATTTTGTTTGTTTCCACTGCTGCTAACAATGTTTTCAGTAACACGACCCTCCTGGAATGGAAGATAAGGAAAAGTCCAAATACAACACCTATTGGGTTGTAGCTAATGTTACACGTAGCAGCTTTCACGTATAAAAAGAATTCTTTAGTTAGACTGAAACCATAAAGTGCAGCTTTATTGCGATCACGTCCAAATGCTAAAAAAATAGAAATAAATCAATAGGACCTACCCTGGAGTAGTCATATCCATGCTTCTCCTTCACTCCATTTCTACAGAGTGTGTAGTTGTAAAATCGAGAGTTTTTAAGTAATCCAACCCATTCTTTCCAACCAGGAGGCACATAGGAGCCATTGTATTCATTAAGGTACTTTCCAAAGAAAGCTAGGGGTAGAGAAAGTGGAAGCATAGTAAGGCGGCATAAACAGAAACATTTCAACGACACCATATTTAACCATATTCTTTCCTGTCTGTCCCTCCTGAGCAGACCTTTTTCTTCCTCATTCTGAAACATTTAAGATAAGAGGTAAGTTCTGAGTTATAAGTTTGCCTGTGTTTGCTTATTTCAGAGCTCCATAATGCAGATCTTTTGATTTACAACCTGACTATGTACGAGAGAAACTGGACCACAATTACCATTATATTTTCTTTAGTGCCTGACACATTCAGAGTCAGCTGAACAAAACAGAGAATGCTTAAAATAGTGCCAGTTGCCACATTATCTCATCCTATTCTGAATCACCCAATTTAGCTACATTTTTCATTTTGGTTACACCCACTTAAGCCATCTCCACCTCAGGAACTGGCAGAAGCAGTGAAGTCACTAAGAGGAGGCTGGCTTGGCAGAAATGATGACAAATGAGGATCATAAATATGATGAGATTTTAAACTTGCTGCATAGAAGCAATGAAGCAGCAGCCCGTTTGGCAGAACAAGTGCAGAATAAGTACAAGGATTCTTACAGAACACAGGGCAGGCATTTGAGCCATCCTCCCACAAGAGCTATGTATATGCTAGCCTTGTTCTGTAAGCCACAAGTGTACAGACACAAATTATTTTCTAGAAAATGGTTTATGAAAATGAAAAGCATTAGATTTCTATGAGAACACCACAAATTCTCTAAAGTACACGATGTACTCAATGATGCTTTCACACTATTCCAGTAAAAAAAATAATCATTTAAAGGAACACATTTTTCAGTATTAGTTTAGATGTCATATCATCACTATGCAATTACAGGGCAAATTCTACTGGAAGACTCCATTTATCTAGCTAGTTTTTTTTCAAAGCTTGAAGGTAAAATTCTGCTTTTGGGTCTGCAGACTGCACCGCGATTCAGCATCTGACTTTTCATGATCAGAGCTCAGATCTCAATTTTTTAATGATCTGGCAATACAAGTTGGCATTACCTCAGTGACTAGCACAAAGATCTTTACACTTGTTCCACTTCTCATTAGAAATATTTTTAATCTAGAAGCACATAGTGTCTGCAGTATCTCACACTGGCCATCTATCCGTGAATGTCTGTGCTTCTATAAGGACAACAGAATATCTAAGATTCTGTTCTTAGACTTAGATTAAACCTCACCTCATAACCTGCAGGACTTGAGCACACAGTTCACAGTTCCCAGGTTCTTAAAGACTTTTTTTTAAGCTTGCAGCCTATAGTGTCTGATACTGCACCTTCTTGTACTTATATAAATGCAAGGAGCAATACTGTGGATAGAGAACAGGTTTTCAGCCGGTGTAAAAAGGGCCAGTCTCACTTAAGTCAATTGATTTACATCTATTTGTAGTAGGCTGAATATTTGTCCAAAAGATAGACACAGTGAGAAACAGTAATACAAAACAGTATGTGAGAGTGCTCCATATCATTACTTGATAGTTTTTTTCTTTTCTAAAAAAATGGGAAACATGGTATTAGCAACATCATAATATAGTGGAATGGAATTAATTAAATTTTCAGGGAGTAAGTACATTGTGCACTGAATGTCCATAAGATCCAACTCAAAGTGCTTAGGTATAATGCAAAAGCATATTTTGAATCATCCTCCTCAACAAATTTCAATGTATTCAATTAATGTGTAAGGTGAGCCAAGAGAAAGTGAATGTTTGAGATTTTTCGAAGTGTTTGAAAGAGATGAAAGTGTTAACAAAATTAAGATCTACATCACAGAAGATGAAGAGGGCATATCTATTAGGATATAATTAATAAATTCCTTAAAATTACACTGTGCTTTCAAAATATTTTGCAAAACCAGCTAAGGTGTTATGCTTACAGAAGGGTTAAGTGACTGATAAGCATGCTGCAGAAAACAATTTGTTTCACTGTCCTGAACTACCTCATGACATCTTCTTTAACCAAGCAAAGTAAACTAACAGCAATGAACAAAGCAAAATCTACTCCACTGTAGATGAAAACTATCACATTACTCAGAGACTACATTTATACAGTATGTACACTTTTTCAAATCATTTTTCTTTACAAACACCTTCTAATTTTTAAAGAAAGAAAGGCAACTCACAGCCGTTATGGGTAACAAAATAACACAGATGCACATTTTTTTCTTGTCCTAGTAACAGAGGATTGAAACACTGACCACTGTCTACAGTAGCAGGTAGGCACAAGGCAATCCAAAGCCTTTTGTCCCCCATTCACCATATTATACCTAAACAGAGATATATTTGGCATTTCCGCTGACAGGAACCAATCTGTTCCTAAAACCTTTGGCTGAGCCAGCTCAAGAACTCAGGAAAGAGGCATTCTGTAAAGAATTACTTCATTGTTATTCTGCAGAGGCATTAAAGGAAAGTCTGGTGGAAGTTCCTTCCCGCACCTTTTGCGTACTCCCCATTGTACATTCAGGATGTCTTTATAATCTTTCATGGATGTCAAAGTGCTTTAAATAATTTTCTCTGCTGTTTCCAATCTTCCATTTCACATCTTTTTCTTTCCCTCCCTTCTTCTCATCTGTTTAAAGGCTTGTTATTCAAAAATTGTTAAATGTCACTCCTCTGCAGTACAAAATATTGGGTTACAATAAAGCTCTCGAGATGCTGGTGAAAGATTTTGACTTTGGATTGTAAAGATTCTCTCTAACACAATTTTTCCCCTCATCAGATTAGTTCACCACCAGAGACAGCTGCTCACTAGAGTACACATGCCTTCGGTACATCCAATTTCAAACCGCTCCAAGATTTCATTAATAAACATTCACACAGGCTGCTGTTTGATATGCTCAGCCATGCTCCAATACCAAGTCTATGAAACGATCATTAAAAAACATCCAAGTGGCTGTTTTTAATAAATCTGTTGGGAATGTGATTTTCCTTTAAATACCATACAATGTAGTTTCTCCTAAGACTACATAAAACAGGATATGCAAGACTCAAGTCCTTTGTACACTGTTACCACTTCCGCAGGGCCTCATAACCTTCTAAGGTTGTTTTCTCAGAGTCTCTCCCTTCGAAGAGAAGCACCTGGAAAATTCTTTGGTATAGAGTGGAATTTTTACAAGAGAGTTTTTCTTTTTAAACTCTTCCTGTAAGGAAAAAAAATTACACAGAAAAGAATTTTCCCTGTGTTATCAACTAATGCAAAGGCCTATCAGAATGTAACACAACCACAGATATATCCAGGCCACAGTTCATTGCTTAAAAAGCAGATGCAGCATATTGTCAAATGTAGTGTAAAAGCACAATCAAAAGAACGGACATCAAGGCATCATTTACCACCACTGGAAATGTTCAAGCTAGTTCTATCATCTATATCAGCTACCAAACTCTACAAGTTTGTTGGGTTGGGGTTTTTTCCCCCCCTTTTTAAAACACTAATTCTTTTCATAATACCTACCTAAAAATACTTAACACAACTAAAATGCACCTACAAAGGATATTCACAAAACTTTGCATTAAATTGAAAACTAAGATAATTCAGGATGCATCAATAAAATGAAGCATGGGATCATTCATCCCTTTTTATTCTATACGGACTGCCCAATGTTAGGAGTTGGATAGAACAGACCTTTTTCAGTTCTCAAACTAGAAACAGGTATGCAGTGGAAGTCAACAGCGATTCACCAGTATATAACTGCCAGATCCGATTAAGACACAGAATTTCAGCCTTTCATTCAGTTCCCTTGATTTGGCAGCTCTGATTCTGACCATAGTTAGTTTTCCATTTAGACACAATTTTGTTAACTGCTGGTCAAGATCAATTATCCATTCCACTAATAACCTGTTTAACAGTATGATCATAGGGTTTAGGTTCGTTTTAAAGAAAGAAAGAAGGAAATCAAGAAAGGAATATATGAGAGGAGTACTGGTAATAACTTCCTAACAGCAATACATCATTTTCTGTCAGGAAGCAGTGAAAGAAAAAGCTCTTGCTATATGTAAAGCCACATCAGGCTATGCACTAGAAAAATATACTCTGTGGAGCAGCGTTAGCCTGGCTTCAGGGGGACCTAATAACCTTTTCACCTGTGTGGAGATTATTGAGAAGATAAAGCCAGGCTCTTCATGGTGGTGCATGGTGGGAGGACAAGAAAGAATCAGCATAGACCAAAACAAGTGAGGTTCAGCTGGGATGTAAAGAAAAGCTTTTTCATAAAGAGAAAAGTCAAAGAGTAAAACTGGTTGCTCAGAAACACTGTGCAATTCCAATCCTTGGTGTTTTTCAAGACCAGACTGCATAAAGCCCTCGGTAGCATGGCCTGGGGCAGGTTTTAGGCAGGTGGTGTAAAAGATACCTCCTGAGGTCCCTTCTAGCCTGAATAAGCCTGTGATCCTATGATGGACTAGGTGACTTATGAGGTCCATCTTCAGTTGAATATACATGATCCCAGGATTTTAGAATTTAGGAATATATTTGTAAATATTCATGCTCCCATAACAAATCCTGAAGTTCAGAAAAAGTAAAATTCAGCTTTTTGTTACTCCTGGACAGTAAGCTCAGTATTTATACCACACATCCCTCCTCCTGGAGTCTTCTTTTCAAATCCTTCATGCTACTTGGCTGCATCCACCTATTAGCATCCCATTAAATTGCACATCACCATGACTGTGAAGTTAAACTCATGTTTTAAGCTATTAACCCTCTACATTTAAACATGAATGTTGTGTGTTTAGTACTTTAAAGATGTATTTACAGCACTGTTTTCCTAACATATTTCAGCAGCCAACTTTCCAGGTATTAACTTAGGTTTTGAGCTGCGAGTCTTAATTACTCATAGAGATTTGTCTATCCCTCTAAAATATTTTACTTCTGTATCTGATACCAGTTATCCCCAGCTCAAATTTAACAATTAGTTACATTTGAGCAATCCTTTAGTTTTGGACTAGGGGAAGGGGGGGGCATTTCCGACCTCTGCTCTATATCTAGCAAAAATTACTTTCAGTACTTTTTGTCCTCTAAGAGACAATCAGAGGAAAGCAGATGAGAAAGCACTCTCAGCATGGCTAAGTATGCATGTAACAAGCAGTAAGCCCGAAGACCAAGTTAGCTTTTCCTTCACATCATGGCCAAATATACTCTTAAACTGACAATGTACAATGGAATAAACCCAGTGAGATTAATGGATTTATAGCAGAAGTATGGGGGTTCCGAGATAAAATCCTGTAATTTAGTATTAAATTTGGTTCCATGGGAAAGATTTCTGAAGAGACATCAGCTCTCATTAGGTATCAAAACAACTGACTAGATTTTCCAAAAATCAGTAACTGAAGTTCTGAAGTCAGCTGAACAAAATGGTCCCAGTTGGCACCTTTACTGACAACAGCAAATACGACACTACTGCAAAGATTAGAAGATACAGCATCAGTATTAATACCTCAGTAACTGCAGTAAATCTAATGGGTTGCATAGAACACACAGTAGGTTCCTAAACATTAGAGTATTTTCAAGGAGGAAAAGAAGGGCTTTTGTTCTCGGATCCCTTTAGTTCCATCAGTTTCAGGATGCTAAGAAAAACTGGGCTCCAAGTAATTTTTTGCTATTTCTTTTCTACTGTATGTCTGCAATAGTCCTTGAAATGATGAATTCATCAAGGTTCTTAACCAGCTAGACTAAGCAGAGATGTATAGTTGTATACACACACACACATTTTAGTCTGTTGCAAGATGGCCCAATTTTTCTCTAACCTATAGTACACTGATAGCACAAAATTTTCTTGAAGATCACACGCTCCATCCACCATCACAGGGACATAAAAAGAGTAGTACTGAAGGCAAGTACCTTTACATGCACAGCTCCTCTCTGCAGCTTGAATAAAAATTATCATTATAATTCATGAAACACAATAGTTGTAAACCCCATGTTGTACAGTGACTGGTAACGACTGCAGTTAGAATAGCCTCCGGGCTTTCTTGTTATGCCAGGGGACTAGCATGACATCTAGCAGGACAAAGGCAATGCACAGTGATCTTTACGACAGCTTTGTTCCTCTTCCTGAATTTGCACTGCACATTCCTCAATTGTGGCCAAGGATCAGTGCCAAGATCTATTTCACAAATCAGGGGAATTGGCTGAAGTGGAGCAGATGAAGCCAAATAGAACAAAAGGGCTCAAACCAAATATTTTTAAATGGTCAACAGGGAATCAAGCTGAAGAATGCTGATGGTGAGCCAGGTGAGCCAAGTCTTGCTTGTCCTTCTCAGGTGAGCAAATTCCCAGTGGAATTGGGGCCAAAGCCTGCTTTCACTAATGCCTATGGCACAGCTTACAAAAGTTTAAACACAACTAGAATTGTAAGGCACAAATATCTTTCTAAACATTTCTCTTACACACTCCCTCTGAAAGTTAAAGGAAAAAAACCTAGAAATGGCAATCTTCGTATAATCAATCTTTTTTACCATTCAGGACAAGATGAGTTAGTGTATCACAAGAGCACCACTTCCTATACCGGGCAGGACAAGAGACAGCAGGAGTGCTGGCTGGCTATGTGGTTCAGAGCACCACTCTACAATACAGCTCACTATTGCTAGTCAATCTGCTCATATTCCTTGTTGGCCAATCCCGACCATTCAGATTTTCCACAAAATGTTTCCCAACGTCAAAACTACCACAACAACAAGACATTTTATTAAAAATTTACCATGGGTATCACTCCTCCCTTCTATGTACCATGGTCACAGAAGAATCTTAACCTCTAGATTTATCCTCCTCTCATCCCATGCAACATTTCCTCCTCCACACATAAAAACCAAAACCAGCTCCAACAGTGGATTATCAGACCTTTTTCTAATAACAAACAGTCTAAGCAAAAGTTTATCTAGCTTAACGCTGAATTTTCACTAAAATACCAAAGTCTGCACCATGCTATTTGGGGCAACTCCAAAAGAATTTCATTTAGAGCCATTTTGTCTATAGGATTTTATCAAAACCCGATTGTCAAGTTTCAGGAAGCTACGAGATATGCTGTGCAAGAAGAAATATTTGCTGTATTTTAACAAAGCTGATTTTTCCACCTAGCAATAAACTTGGAAGAACACTACTAAAACCATTAGTTCATAAATAAAAACAATAAAGTCTTACTGAATCGAATTAGGAGAAAGTCCAACCTTGGTTCAATATAACCACAGAATTCTTTTCAACAAGATATTCACTGAGCGAGAAGAAATCTAGGTTCTACAGTAATTTATTGTTTGTACGTTTACCTTTTACTTTTGACAAAAAAAAAAAGGACACTTTTTTTTCGGTAAATAACCAGTCACTTCTTACAGTCCTGAAATCCATCTCAAAAACAGATAGAGTCCTCCCATGCATAACATATACATAAGGATGGGAGGTGCTATTATTTCTAACTTAGAAGACAAGACAAAGGTCTCAGGGCAGTACTCATGCTGCTAATACATACAAAAAGACATGAGGATGTTCCAGTTCAAAGAAACTGGAATTCAACTTCCAGAAACTGGAATTAGAATCTATCTGCAAAGTTTATACTGTAGGCACTGACAAGTCTTTGAAATCATCCCTGTTCTCCTACACACTTTATTAGAAGATGGTATACAGCTTATTGTTCTATCTTTGAACTTCAGTATCACTACGCTTTTCCAGTGCCCACTAAATTGTGTATCGCTGCTGTAACAGGGCAAGTATATAACTGTGTGGGCCACACAGAACACTCACACCTTTGGGCATATAGGAAAGACAACTTTGGAAAACTGTGTTCAGTAAATTACATTACTAAATTAAATTTGATGATTTGGAAAGACTTCTGCAAAAAACCCTAGCATTCTAGAAAAGCAAAGAAAAAAGAATGCAAGAAGATACCACAAGGACTTAAATTGCTAGCTGAATAAAACAAAAGATCTCTAAATTGGAGTGAGAAGGAGGGAACCTCTTCTCATTTTTGGCTGATAAGCTACTTAATATTGAACACAAATGGTCCTGGAAGATGAAAAACTTAGTAAGCCAACAGGTTCTTTTATTTTAAGTACTGCCATCCTAAAAGATCTAAACTAACAAAGACTTTAAAAACATTTTCTTAATGTGAAAATATTCTGTTTAACTTTTAGCTGTTTTGAATGCTATGAAACAATAATCCTATTTCTGAAGAAATATCAAGTTATGAATTACTTCTTGCGTGAAACAATAAACCAGTATGACAAAGCCATTACACTTTAAATGCTACAACTGGTATCCTATCAGAAGAGTACATTATATTAGGGTAAAGAAAAAGATGAGGTGTTTCTCACAATCTACATTTTATGTTGAAAACAGATTTAGGGGAAGAAATAAGAGACAGGGTAAGAAGGAAACAAAACATGACTGGAAACAAGGGAGCCACAGACACTGGCTTATTTCCATAGTTGTGGATGCCTTCATCTCAGACTCCTGGGAAAGTTTTATTGGATTGCAGGCTATCTTGTGGATTTCAATCAGTGAGTTATTCACAGAAATGTGTATATTCCTCTCTTCAGGACAGTTAAAATGTGCATTAAATAATGTAAAGCTGCATGCAGAAGACAGATGATGAAACAGTTGCTGTATAGATGTGTTTCACTTCTACCACTTCTGCATAATCCTCAGGAGACCACAGTTCTACCTAATGTGTTCTCATTTTAAGTTATCATACTTTATAATATGTTTAAAGTGAAATTACTGATGATTACAACTCATAGAAACAGAGGGAAAAGACACATGCATGTTTGACTTGAAATCAACTCACAGTATAGAACTGAATTTAGTTGGGAGGGGCGGGGGGGGGAAAGGCTTTAACACACATGAGGCAGGAAATCCAGAATTGTCTTTTGTTTGAAAATATCATTCTCCAGAATATTTGCAGGACATTCAGCTCAATAATTCATCGCCATGGACAAGTCTGCCAGAAGTAGTAACACGGACAGAGTCAGTGGATTTGGGCTATACATCAGGACTCTTCTTAATCCTTTCCAGCATAGATCCTCGGTGTCCTTTTGCAGTAACAGCTATCATGATACAGCCACTGTGCTGAACCTTTCTTTCACACCATTTTCAAGTCTAATGGTCTCAAACCATCTAACAGATATAATCTGACAGACCTTGCTAAGATAATATTTCTATATAGAGAGTAAAAGATCTAAGGAAACAAATTTACCTTTCAGATAAATAATTCAGAAACCTGATATCCAGTTTTGAAAAGCCACCTAAATGTCTTGGAGGTAAATATAACACTTCAGTTCCTAATCGTGCAAATCACTTACAAAAATTAAGTCTGCCTCTTAAATCACTTGGTTATTATTTTTAAAAATGGTCTTCAGTCTTCACCAGCTGCAAAAGCTATCTGTCCTGCATATAGGATGTTACCCTGACTTGGATAATCTATTTTCTTTATAAGCACGTACGATGACAGAGCAGACGTGCAGCACAGTATAGTGGCTAGCGCACTGGAGTGCGAATCAAAACTTGCATCTCTTCTTAATGTTGCTCTTCACCTGCATATGACCTTGCAGAAAGTACTTCACTATTCTGTCTCTACTTCTGTCTACCCTTTGACTCTTTAGGTCACCAATTATTCCCTACCAAGCAATTATACACAGAGATCAACTTCACTTATGTTTTTAAGTATTTCTGTAATAAAAAATAGCAACCAGCAATTATTGTAGAGAGTAAATTCTACAGCAGGGAACTGATAATCTAAGAATTTTTCTCCTGGCATGTATCTAGATATTAAAATCTGGTCACATATTTTTCAGGTTCATTCCTCCTTTAATAAACATTTACCAATAGCCTTTCTCCTCTTTCTTACAATTCAACATTAAAATCACTTTAAAATGTCAAAGGCTCAGACAGTGAAGTGGAAAAATAATTATTTGAATGCAGTCAGCCACTGTATCTTCTTAGGCTAATATTAATGGGAGGAAATGGAAGATTGTCACTGAATTTTAATGAATTCATTAGTTAATTATTGTCAAGCCCCTTGAAAGTGCTAAGAATGATTATTACTTTTATTCCCAAGAAATTTTTTATAATGGCAGAGATGGACCTCCCACAATGACTTTTCTCTAGGTTCAAAATACAAGACTGATGCAAAATGGCATTTATTAATTCTTTGTGTAATTCAAGTATGGACTTACCATCAGAGTGAGATACTGACATATTACCATACAAATAGCAGCTTTTTCATTTGTTAATAGATCCATTTAACTGAAAAGGGTTAGCTGTACTATAGGGTACTGCTCAACAGGAACAAAGATGGTAAGCTAGCCAAAATGTGTACCACATGTGCTGCGTACTGAGCCACATTAAGCCCTAACATAAATTAACAGAATTCTCTCAGAAGATTCACTGAAGCAAAAGTGCCCTTCTGCCAGGCTGAATTTGGCCCACCATCCCTAATTCTGTTGAATTTAATAAGATAAACATGTCTTTTCATTTCCTGACTGCAGATAAGGCTGACAAAATATTCTGGAATCAGTCACCAATTTTAAGACCTAATCATTCAGCCAGCCAGGGAAATGGAAGAGAGAAGCTTTTCTCATTAAGTAATGTCTAAGGGAAAGTTCAAATCTGTATTCCAATAAAACATCTTGGTATTTGTTGCTGCAGGATCCAAGCATGCAACAATGCAGTGTGCATTTAAAAAATTGTTTCATAGATATGTATGCTTACGGAAAACAGAAACTTTTTCCTGTAAATGTTTACATAGGAACCTTTGGCAGAGAAATTCTCTGACATTCAGAAATGTTTGTCACAGGATCTCTTTGTTTCTTTTCCATTCTAATCATCTCCTGCTCCAAGCTGAAGTACTAGCATCCACTATTTTAAGTTAGTGATGAATCAGATGTTGCTTACATTGACTTTTCTAAAGATTAATTTGTCAATTGACTTGGTTTGTTTACATAAATTGTCCTTCTTGCCTAATTTCCCACAATGTGTAATAGGATAATGATGTGAGCAGCTCTTCAAAATCAGACCGATTGCTTAATATCCTGAGATTGGGAACTTGTTGTCTGTGTGTAGTAGCTACGTAACGAGAATATAGCCTTTCAGTTGCTATTCATGACACCGGCAGTTTTTAGATTATGAGACAGGTTAATGCAGAGGAAGACATACCTGTAACACCTACTGCCTCAATGGCTTCCATTGTAGAAGGAAAACCCATCCTTTACACTGTCATAATATCTATTTTAATTGAACCACGTAAAATGACAGTGAACCCTATGCATGATGGTCAAAGTCCTGACTGTTAAAGCCACAGACGGAACTTCCCTTGAGCTCAGTCTCTTCCTTTCATCTCTACTCTGCCAAGGTTGGTGCCTAACAAAGTAGGTCAAATTTTTTAAAGTGCCAAAGTTGAAAAAAACAAAACTGTCAATCAAGGCTGAAACTGAGAAACAATTCTAGGAAAGTTGCACCTTTTCTATCTCCTCTAATATTTTTTACTTGCAACTTGCACAAGAGAAACCTGCACCACACTGCTCCCTCCTGCCCGCATACCACCAGCACACTTCCCAAAGGTGTCAGCAGCAGCGCAAGTCTGTATTGATCCAAACCACAAATGCCACTGGCACCGGGAAAATACTACAACGCAGAAAGAATGGTCCCCAGCAGAATCATCTTTTGCAATGGAACAAACCACAGGGAGATCACAATGAATAGAGAAGAGAGCAAGGAGGTGTGAAACAAGCAGCAGAAAAGAAAAACAGAGGGAAGGTTAAGTGGAGTAGAAGAGTACAATTTCTTCCTTCAAGACTAAACAAAAGAGAAAAGAGAAGAGAAAAACACAGGGAGAAGGCCTGGCTTATGAATTAAGAAAAAAAAAAAACCCTCTTCCAAAATAACAACTTTCTCACTCCAAGGTTGCGAACTTAAATATAAAAGAAAGCTCAAAAGGCTTTATTCCTGATGGACTACCTCTTTCTTACCAAAAAAAAAAGAAAAAGTAAGTATCAAGAAGCTAAACTGTATGTTTGCCAGGCAAACCAGTACTACACCATGGAGCTCAAAACAAAAACACCGAAACAAACAAAAATCTAAAAAATCCCTACAAATTAACTCCTGTGCTTTCCAGATCTTCCTTTGTTTACCACAGTCATGTTCAAGGGGGACTCCTCATTTCAGAGAAACTGTATTCATAATGTCCAAAATACCCTCCTTAGCAGGTTATTTTTAAAACTTGAGAAACTGAGTGAACAAGGTTCTAAAGTAAAATTTCATGCTGTTTCTGAAGCAGGTAAATCTGATCAGATCTTGGGGGGGTGGGGGAAAGTACAAAAATACCTTCCTACTTCTGACATGCTTCACAGTGGATAACTCAAGACTTTTAACTGGAGATCAGAAATGAACACCAGCTTCCAATGATGGCAATTTCCATTTAAATTTGTATAATAACACATCACATTTAACTACATGAATGAGAATCTCATTTATACCTGAAGATTGCTTTGTACTTGTAAAAGTACTATTTCTGTATGTTCCAATAAATTTAGTTTGCAAATTAAGAAAGGTAGACTGAAAAATGTAACATAGATTCACTAAGATCTTGGGTCTCAATTTAAACATTAAGTTAATATAAAAATATAAGACGTATGAATGCCAGGACACTTGCAATAGCTAGGTAAGTCAGCAGAAATTGCAGGTGCTTGAAATATAGTCACTAAATATAAAAATTATTACAATAGACAAACACCAGTAAACAGAAAACAAATAATCTGTGAAGAATAAAACATCAACCTTGGTGTGGTATTCATAGGATCACTGGTATTAGTGCCAGGAATGATAAATGGAGGGAAACAGCAACCAATTAATAAGGTATGTGCACTTCCCCTAATTTATTTCTTTCCAGATTTATTCAGGTCTTTATTTTAGAAAAACAAAACAAGGAAATTACCTATTTGTTTTAAGACCAAGACTTTGCAGCAATAACATGTAAAACTCGCATGAATAGCTAGAAAGAAAATAATGACCTTGTTACAGATACTGTTCAAGATTTATACCAGTTTCTGGAAGCCTCAAATACTATAAATTCAAAGAAAAAAAAAGGTATGCTATCAGTAAGAACTATACTACAATACTATAGTATATATAGTATAAATAACACAAATAGAAGCAGGTTAATGCCTGTTTCTCATAATGAAAAAAGACATTAGCAAGAAAAATCACAAAACCATTATAACGGGCAAGGACCTAAATCTCATGTCTGGAGAACGCAAGAAGGAAATAGGTGTGAAACACATGCTACATATTTTCTGAAATCCTTTCTACAGGATGTTTGTTCCTACGCAAAGAGAATCTTTTGCTTCTCAGGTGTACATTTGATCTTGCCGATCATTCCTCAGTCGTTACTGATCCTAAACACCTTTCCAGGAACAGATTCTCTAGAGAAACCAATCCAGCTGACAGCTCTACCCCAAAGCACAGAAGGAGCAGTCCCTTCTCTTGTATTCTTAGTTTGATTAATATATCTGCTTTATGAAAAATTCAAATAATTAATTCCTTTCCATAGCATCTTTCTTGTCTGTTCTGTGCACTTCAGGTAATTGCAGGGCATATTGCACACGTGGTATGTCTTCAGTTTAAGCATGTGTACTATTTTATCCTCCCTAGCTTCTGAAAAAAAATCTTCTTTTTTTTTTTTACATTTCCTCAATTAAAAGTACGAGGAAGTTAAACCTACACGCAAGGCTGATGCTCTGGCATTCTGCACTGCTGCAGTCCATTACGAGAACAAAGGAAAATATTATATACATTAGCCTTCATACTAATAAGTCTAAGGAAGCTTTCAGTGGGAGCCAGCCTTCATCTTACCTGTCCTGTATCCTGTGTTGTTGAGGTACACTGCAAACGTACGTATTTCATGCTGAGCCTGCCAGGATGGAGAAGAACAGTTCTCATTGTTAGTGTAAGTGTTGTGGTTGTGGACGTACTTCCCTGTAAGAATAGAGGAGCGAGATGGGCAGCACATGGGTGTTGTCACAAAGGCATTGATGAAATGAGCACCTCCGTGTTCCATTATCCGTCTTGTTTTATTCATCACTTGCATAGAACCTGCAAGAAGAAAACCATCTCAGAATTATTTTCTTGTTTCAGTCACAAGAGCTAAGTAAGAGTTCACATGTTACATCAGAGACCAGAATGAAGCACAGAGAGCAAGGGCACTGTAATCTCATAGTGAACCGAAATCCAAAGAGATTATTCTTCCCCCTCTAGTGAAGTTCTCCCACTGTTTTAAGAAGGACCAAATACTGAAGTCCTAAATTAAGATAAGACACAAACCTGTTGACATAGATCATAATGCTTTTTAAATTTCTCTCTAAGTTCAAGATTTACCATTAACTATCTGCACCATTTGTGCAGCCCTTCTGGAGCCATTAGTACTGTTCCA
>NW_009622449.1:0-11136 GCF_000690535.1 Cariama cristata | reverse complement strand
AAGAACCAGCAGGAATTAGTTTGAGACAATGTGGCCTGAGGGTGAAATTCACTTTGTGCAGCAACCCTGACCAAAGTCTGCATACTCCTTAAGCACTATTTAATCCTTGGTTTCAGAAGATACCTGATGGACTGCTTTTTGTGCCAACCTTTTGCAGAAGGCTGAGGGTTGTAAACACAGAACCACTGAGGCTGGAAGATTATTTAGTCCAACCCCCTGCTCAAGCGGGGTCTGCTAGAGTTGTTCTCTAGACAAAATGTTCTTTTCTTTAATGTGAAGTATTAGTGGGTATTAATTTCTGTAACTTTCACTGAACCAAAGACAAAGTAAAGCCCTCATAATATTTCCATAACCAGCCCACTGAGTTCTATCTATCCACTTGATCCATTTTGATAATAGTGTTACCTAAAACCCTCTGAATTTTCTTCGGCCTGGTTCTGCAGAATCAGATTTTCAGATGACTACTTGGAACAGATAACACCATGTAGTTTACAACCATCATCTAAAAACAAACAAGCAAGTTTAACTGGCAGCGACTTGGATAAATTGGGGTAGCAGGAACAAAAGTCTTTTTCCCAACAACTGCCAAAAGCCACACTGCTGCCAAATGGCTGTTCTGTTTCCTGTTTAAGACAAGGCTTTGGACAAAGACTGGATCTTTACCATAATCATCCACCTAGCTAAATCTGGATCCATATTAGAATTCTTCCTACATGCTGAAACACCAAGGATCAGAAGAAAAAAGACATTTAGTTTCCCTCATCTATCAGTGCCTGATAGTTAAAACTGCATCGGAGTGAATTACACTTGATCCAGGAAGAATTTCCATTTTCCAAAGCACTTGTAATGGTACTTGTCATCAGCATGACCTTGCAAAGGAGAGTAAACCTCTCCATCACCAACCCTCCCTTCTTGTTATGAGCAGGGAAAGCCAACAGACTACATGGAAATGAAGGTATGGGTTCATGCTGGAGTAGGGTTGGGGCTAACTTATCCAAGGCTGAGTTGGATTAAAAGTTCAGCTTTAATCAATGCACCCTGCAACCATCTGGCACAAATGGTATGTTGTTTCTGTCAATAATGGGTTTAGGTTTCTTAAGCTCTTTAGGCAGGGATTTCATTACAAAATTGCAAGAGTAAGTCGATTTGATACAGGGCACATTGATATAACCAGGAGTCAAAACCTAGAGGGAAAACGGTCGTAGGCCACATATGAAATCTGACTCTCTAGCACCATGAAGGAAAGTTAATTGCTACTGTAGGTAATTTCACCTAAAAACTGCCATGGTATTAGTTTTCTTGAGATCATTTTGTTAGAATGAATATAAAAAAAAATTTTAAATCTGTTTGTGCATTTCTCAGGTCAGAGCACATCTCTGTCACACCACTTTGTGACAAGAATCAAGGCAGGTTATTGCACTCCTCCTTTAGAACTTCCTAAACTTCACATATCAAAAAGAAGTTTCTGAAGAAAGCAACATTTTTTGTTTCCATAAGTGTGGGATAACTGCTAGTGCTCAAAGGCACTAACAACACAGTTAATTATAACATTCAATTATACATTATGCGAGCCTGAAAACTGTGCATGTTTCCCCTGTGCTGTCTTACGAGCTAGCCCAAGCATAAACAGGCAGACCGAAAGAATGTTTTGTCATCCCAATATTAAAATACAATTTAACAACCCCTTTAAGTGACAGAGGCATCTGTGCATAAATAACAGTACATGTTAAGACTCCCCTTGGGGACAGTAACCTCCTTTAATAAAACTGCTGTAATGACAAGGCCCTATATATCAACAGTCTTTAATACAAAAACATATGATCTAATCTGCTTCCCCAGCTTGAGAACTAATACAGACTGACAGATCAGTGGAAGGTAAAAATTCAGCATACTCTTCTGTACAGTCTTAAATAGGCCAGCTTTAAATATTTTAAACAGCATTAAACCAGCCAACCAAAACTCATCTTCCTCAGCTTGCCTCCAATACAAACACAGAATTGTGAGAAAAAGTAGAAATTGATCTTTCTGTGACAGAAGATTAGTTATGTGTTAATCAGCAACCGGAACCTCACCAAATCACCTTTTGAGTTGGAAAACCTTCTGGGGTTTCATTAGTGGATGTACCAAGGGAAGTCATGCTTTGCAGTGCCAATATTTCATTCAGAAAATGTTGTTACCTGTCTAAAACCACTGATAATAAATAAAAATTATTTAATAGTTAAATGTGAAATTTCTAAGCTATTTTTTAAAAATATCCATTGGACTACTGTGAAAATACGAAAGTTTAATTAATTTAATTCACTCAAGCTCCTCACTGAACAAAGCGAAGCAAAACCTAGGTTGAAATTCCACTTGAAATTTGTGTGGTACCCACAACTTTGCTTAATGTGTCTTCACAGTTCACTTTAGGAATAAGATTGATATTTGGACTAATATTAATGGAGAAAATACACCAGTTGTTTATGAAGTAACATTGACTTTCTCATTAGTTGTGTTTTATTGTCAAAGGTCATAATTTACATGAGTTTTAGGGAGCTCCAGTTGCTGAAGAACTTGTATTAAGTCCCAAGTGACTTAGTCTACTCTGAAGCACAACTTAAGAAGAGGTATCCATACACAGATAAGTTAACTGCACCCCAGAATGTTAACTAACTGTCCCCTGAAGCCTTCTGTTTTTATCTTATTTGAATATCATTAGAGATCCTTTTCACATCTTCATTTTCTTTTTTTTTTTTTACCCCTCGTATTTAATGAAGCTCTAAGGTCCTAATCTCCATGGACGATAACTAAGAAAAATTATCTTCCATGCCACTTCTGTAGTTTTTCAGAGGAAGATGTAGGAACATACAAATCACCTCTCTCTCACATTTCTCTAACGTGGTTGAAATATCTTCTGAATAATCAGATCTTTCTCCAACTATGAGATAATGAAATAAGCTGGTTTGTTAAGCCACAGCAATATAGTAGGCAAACCTAATTAAACTGGAGATGCTGAGTCCATCACACAGGGGACATCAGCATTATACTAACTTGGACTTAAATGGCTCTAATGGGGGAAAAAAAAGTCTTTGTTTCTAATTCTTTTTTTCTCCTCATCAGTATATTCCTCTTCTTTATATTCTGCTTGTCAGTACAACTTTTGATTAGACAGTCAACTCAGTGTGTATGTTTCAGTAGTTCTTGATGTTCTCATTTGCTTTCTCCCATTTGTATCCATTACAATCTACATTTGTTCTCCTTTGACCTGGAGATTCTGCATCCTTTTCATCAGCCCCTCATCAGTCTTTTCATTTTTCAATACAAGGCTAAGGTTTGCTTTCCCAAGTAAAACTCTCGACTAATAGTAACACACACTTAAAAAAAAAAAAAGTGTTGCACTCCTTTCCTGCTTTCCTGTAAGGACAACATTCTCTTTCTGGTAAACTCCACTTGCTACTGGTACATTGTTAAATCTATCTTAAATTAAATAAAGGAAAGGCTGTTAAGAGCACTAGATAGCGTTGTCTTCCCTTTTGCCTGAAAAGCAGCCACAAAAGAACAATAAAAGCTACAACATCCACTAGTGACTGAATTTTCTTAGAAATAGATGAATTCTTGGTTATGCACAGCTTTCTCTGCTACACTTTCAGAGATTCCAAGTTTTCCTTAGCTTTTACATGTAATTCACATCTTGTTTTCATCTTTCTTAAATGCATTAACCACAATCCCCACAAATGGCAATTTTGATTAACTTGGACAGCTCACTAGACAACAGACAAGAATAAAAATTAATTCAAACAAATATTGGGTCCCACAAAGCCATTAGTGGCAAATGACGAATATCAAATCTCAGCTTCATCAAATGGATTTTCCTTAGTTAGATCCTAATTTGTGTGGACACATGCCCATTATGCTTGAAATTGGAAAGCATCAGATTATCAGAGAAGAGAAATATACTGCCCAAAGGACTTGGACGATTGCATCAGAAACAAGCAGGCTAGCATAAAATAGAAGATAATAAATTTTTTAGGACCACCTTCTGAGCCTGCAGGATGATGCACTTAGGTTCTTTTGGATATACATTATTGAAATTGCTTTATTTGTGATCTAAATAACCGTTAAAAAAAAAAAAGTGACAAAAACAACAACAAATCTTCTGATCCTACTAATTTGAATTACATTTGTATTTGGTGGGGTTACTGCCACAGCAGGCTCTCCTATGAGAGAAGACCATTGAGAAGGATGTGACATCTGCAATAGTGCAGACATGCAGTAATACTGATAAAAAGGAAGCATCTGTAAGAATACTGTCACATTGCTGTGATTAACTTTTCAACTAGACAAGTAACCGTTATAAGTAATGCAAGTTGATTAACTTTACTATAGTGTTCTGTTTCTTCTGCGAGGTCTGTTTTCCAATTTTTCCCATCCATACTAGAATCTGATGCCATAACTGTCAAAAAATCCCCACCAGACCACACATACACAAACTCTCATCTTTCAGATGATCCAGGCTTTATACTCACTTAAAAGCATACTTCTAATGCAAAATTATTAACATAAACTGGCTTGTGTTAATCACTTCTCCTAACTACAGACAACATTTGGTAAATACAAGCTTGTTCAGGTAACAGAACAAAACCCAAACTCTGTCAGTTAATTCATTATTCCAAATCATTAGGCAAATCGTGTATTTAACCTTCATCTCCTTTCTTCAACAATTAACACACCGTTGAATAACACAGTAGAACCTTTTCATACTAAGTGATTTTGGTCAGTAATTAACTACACATCTAAATGGACAAGACCAAGAATAGCATGAGTACATCAGCTAACGTTTAAGTAATTAAAATTAAAATGGTACATGTAATTAGTGACTGCAATTACACAAAAAAATTTGGGTAATTACATGGTGCAATAATCAGTTATGAATTTAAACCTACTGCTTTGGCATGGAGCTCCCCAGGTTATACTTGCAATTGCTAGAAGCACAGTTTAGGTGTCCGGATGAAGACAGGTAGACAGGAATATCACATTTCCACAGAAACAAGAAGT
Organism: Cariama cristata; assembly: GCF_000690535.1. NCBI lineage: Eukaryota > Metazoa > Chordata > Aves > Cariamiformes > Cariamidae > Cariama > Cariama cristata. Next base: position 6,102 of record NW_009622449.1, on the reverse strand, counting down.
TTGACATTTTAAGTTGAGTCTAACTTTTGCTGTCCTTGACTTGCATGCAGACAAAGTATTTTCTACATAAAGGTAGGTTTAAACTTTTGCTACTTGTTCTTCCTATCATTTTTCACACTGAAAAAGAAGATCATTAGTTTGAATGCAAGAATCTAGCTTCAAGGAAAAGCAGTGCCATAAGTGTTAGCTAAAATTCTCTTTATGTTCGGCTCTTACCAAGTTCTACATCCTGATCATCAGTAAGAACAAGGATGATGTTTGGGCGGATGTTTCTACGGTCTCTTTGAAATCTTCCCTTCAGACGCTGATTTAACAGGAAAGCTGAACTTCCATCCAACAGTGATAAAACAGTCATCATGAATAATCCAAGGACAATACTATGCTGTGCCATATTGTGCTGATTTAGTGTCCCCTCCAAACAAGGTAGGTTAATGGCTTCTATTTCTTTTTTGTTTGCAGGTCTCCTATAAGGCAGAGGGAAACAAGTATTTATTCATACCTTGACGCCCCTGCCCCCCCAAAGGAACAGTAAGGGTCTCTCCAAAGAAGTAAAAAGCAATATACTTGAAATAATCTAACTCCTAAGAAGAAACAACAACAATAAAGCAACTGAATGTTTTCCTAGTGCCAGCTAGAAGCAGAGACTTGAAAATCTCACAGTTCGTAAGCCATTACCAACATAGGCAATGAAGTTTAACTCTATGCTCAAATTTGGCAGCAAGTTCAAGGATCTAGCAGAGTATCAAACTCTTGCTTTGATACATACAAAAAGCAATCTTCTTCCTTAAGGTTCTAAGATGTTTTGAGATGACACTTTTGTTCACTGCATCAAAAATGCAGATGTTGAAGAAAAAAAAAAAAACATCTACCATATTTTTAACAGGATTATGGTAAAATTTACTGAGGGAAAAACACATTTGCAAATTCATAGAGGATCCTCAGATAGAAGACTTGTTATACACTGATTTATCCTACAAATTTCATCAGAGAGCAGAGTTGCCCAAATCTTGGAACTATGGCACGATGCTGTTTGAAGTCTACTACGGCTTTGATGTTAGCGTGATATCCCTTCAGCGTTTCTGTTGGTTTCCACGATTATTTTTTTTTTAAATATGATTATTATTAATGAACACATTTGAAGGCCCATTACTGCAAGTATTTGGGAAGGATTTGAATTGCCTATGACTTCTCTCCATCACAAATACAATGCCCCAAAATTGACCTGTTTGCAAAACAGAGCATGTCTAACTGGTACTGCTCCTGTTAATGAGCCAATAAAAAATTCTTAGCAATTCCTACAAGGAGATTGCAAAAAATGAATAAGCATGCTGAAGAATTTTTGAAATCATAGTTTTGCTCAGTGATCTTCTGGTATAAAAGGATTTTCTCTTGCTTTCGGAAGTTAAAGTAACAGTATGAAACTGTATTGAAAATATCAAGTACTAATTATTTCATCAGATGCAGTGATCAATGAGTCAGTTTTTGATGAATTCCCTACTTGCTGCCTGCCTTTTCCTGGACTGGTGCCAACGATCTCTTGTAATGCAGTGAAAAATCAATTAAAAATGACACAAGGGAGACTATTTGCTTTTTGTAAAGACCAGAAATGCCTGAATAGAAAGAACCTAGCACAGTGTGTTTTACCCAAAGAAATACATTGGTTATTCTGTCCTTAAAACCATTTGGGAAAACAGTTTTTCCTCCAGCAGATTATTTCATAGCCACATTCTTACTTCATCTCTGTCAGCGTCTGTTTTTTGAGATAAACTTTGATTAAGAAAGTTCTCATGCAATAGCGAAACCACTGATCTGAAAAATTATACTCAGCTTCTATGCTTATTTAAGAAATGCATATTGAATTTTCATATAAGTCAAGAGATACATGGCTATAGTATGATGTAATATTTATTAAGGCTGCTTTCCAAAAATATATACTAACAGGGTTTTGAAGAAATAGCAAATCCTTCTTCCTTACTAGTCTCTCTCTCCAGTGAGTTCCACAGACAGGTGAAATTAACATTTTTCATAGAAAATAGAAATTGATTTTAAATATCCTAGCACTTGTTCCAATGAGTAGGGACAGAGAAAAGTCCAACTTCCTAAGTTTACAGACACAGCTTTAGTACCTCTGCTGCTGCTCAGAGAGTTGCCAGGCTATAGCAGAAGAAACACCAAGTCCTATCGATTTTCATTCCTTTTACTCAGAATTCCATCTGCAGCAGTACAACAACTGGGAAGAATCATGTCAGATTCGATGTGTTGCTACTGTCCAGAGTAGTCAAAAGCAGCCTGAGAGGCAAACCTGGATCTGTTTCAAAAGGGAAGGTGGGAAAAAAAAAAAGTTAGTTTAGCAGGCACACATTCCTGGACACCAGCTTTTTGGGGGATAGGGTAGAGAAATGCCTTCTGCTCTTCAGAAATGACTCCATATGTACTTCAGTTGAAAAAAAAAAACACAATAAACAACAAAACTGACAAGATAGATGTTTTCATTACATACAGACATTTTTCTGAAGGTCTAAAAGTTAACGTGGGTTTTTTTCTGCTCTATACTAGCCAATAGCTTCTTGGAATAATAGCATTTGCTGACTTTTCTTGCAGCACTTAGAAGGCTGTCCATTCTTGTTATATCTGCTCATGACTACATTCACTGTAGAGTATTGTGCGCGTAACAGTCTTCCTTCCATTCTTCTCACTTCTTTTAAACAAATGCATGGAAGCAACCTCATGACCTCGTTGCCTCTCTCCCCTCACCCTGTCTTTTCCTCAGAGTTTATTGCCCCTCACTCACTCCACTGTAACTAAATATAGAAGTTGTCCCCAGCTCAGAGAGCTGCTTGTCTATCTATAAAATACTTAACACACTTGGAGATGTATGTAAACTGCTATTCCACAGCTATTTTATCCACACTTGTATATTTATGGTTAAAAGAATTAGTTATCTCTAAGGAGATACTGCGGGTGGAGGAGAGAATTTCGTGTCAAGTACAACAGGCATCTCCTACCAAACCTGTTATCTCTTTCTTACCCCTCTCTTCAATGAAGATTTTTCAACTATTTTGATGTGTTATGTTCCCATTATTATCAGGGTAAGCACTGCTGGGAACCAACTCAAAGTATGTAATTACGTGCAAAATTCATACCAATAACTAGGTAAGAAAATTAAAGCAATTTTAGCAAATAACCTATTTCTTGAAGTATGTATTCATAAAAGACAGACATGCCGCAACTAACAGCATATATGCAGTAAAATCTAAAAGCCAGCTTTAAATAGTTCTCAGAATAGCAACAGAAGAGTCTCTCACATGGATTGCCAGTGGTCAAATATAGATTGATTTTTTTTTTAACCCTTAGTCTTCAGTGAACTGCAGGGAAGAAACATGACGTACAGTCTCTATTAACAGTTCTTTCCCCATTTCTGTCAACAAGTTTAATCTGCAACTCATAGATAAAGCCAGAAGAGTTCCATAGCAGTGCCCCAGTCTGCCTTCACTTTTAATATAGCACCCTCTCCAACGATGCATTTTGATCTGAGTGGTACAGATGGTTCACTGCTTTATGTGCCTCTGCAGGCCATCCTCCAATATTAAAGATGCTTAATCTGTAGTGGCTCTCATGAGAATTAGGTACGCCTCTTATTTTCTCCCAGATTACACATATGAACTTGACAAGTCTGGTCACTCCTGGTTTATATTTAGGAAAGTGCTATCAGAAATTTATAAAATATTTTTCAGCTGGGACATCTAGCTGAGCTTTATTAAGCCTATGAAACCTCCTAGCAGGCTGCTTTACAGAAAGTCTGGTCCTCTTATTTTCTATTGTTTACAATCGAGTTTAACAAGTCCCTCACTCCCTTCGTAGCCTGAATTAGATACAGCTGCCTCTTTTTGTTCTTAACTCCTGCTAGTATGGGGAATAAGAATAGAGCCAAACTTAATTCTCCTGTGTGGCAACACAGAACATTACACTAAGCCACATTATAAATGTTGGAGAGAAAAAGCCAGACTTCAGTGCATTTATTCTATTTATAAAAGAACTGAGTCAAGTTCTGTTCCCATGTAGCATTTATATCAAGGAAAGACTTCTTTTTAATACTGCCCTCAGTAATTAATGTCAGTTCTACAGCAGCACAGGCAGGATGCACAGGGATGACCCATGTCAGTTTTACCCCCAGGTGGTATTTTTAACACACTATTGATTACTATTGCTTGGCACAGATGTAACAGGCACTGTGTGCAAAACCAGTAACTGACAGTGGCTTGCACACACTGGCACTCTCAACCTTGCTAATGCAACTCCTAGCCCAACCGTCCTGTGCATAAGCCCAGTGCAGCTTCACTGAAATCAAATAATTAAGTTACTCAGATACAATCAAGAGTAGTATCTGACTCTTCCTGTAAGAGAAAAGGTACAAATGCATAACAAATTAATTTTTGTATCAAATACGTAAATTAATCCTGCTTCGAGTCTAATTTTAGAAAGTGGTTTCTAGTTATGTTTACATTAACTGATTTTTTTTTTAAAATACAAGTGTAGTGTGAAACTCTACATACAGAATTGGTATGGCAAGTTCAACTTGCCCGGCAGCTACCACAGAACAGGGTAACAGCATGCAAGCCACACAGCGGAACTGCGGAATAGGGGAAAACCGGTTAGCAAGAAGCAATACACACCTGCTCTAAATAGGGCTGGGGCCAATACCAGGTGTATTATTTAAGCAGACTGAGGTGTGCCATTTGTCCAAGGTTTAAATTCATTGAACTACATGGTGCTGGAGCCATTCCCTAGCAACCAACCCAATTAAACCCACTTTGCCAGTTAAACGGATTCAGCAGTGCTGCTGTTCTTTTAACTCTTGAGTCACTCCTGTACACCCAGGTTTGGTTACGATAACTCCTTTCTCACTGAAGCCGTCAACCATCATTTGAAACCACTGTACTTTGTAAGGCATAAACACATTTTTATAGGTGGATTGGGTAGAATCTTGTTTGCAATCAGACAAGATTCTTGGAGAAAGGCTGATATCAACACTACTACTGTAATCTAACAACATGCTGTGTTTTCTTAGAGTTTTATACTTTCTGAGTTTTTTTTGTCCCCAGGCAGTCAAAAATTTAAGAGAAAGTACAAAATCAAACCCCCAGTGCTAAATGTGACTGTCGAAGATTACAGTTGTGCTGATTTACCTACACAAACTATGGCTAAAGTATTTTTATTTGCAAATATCTACAATTTCTTCAGAAGAAGTCAGCAACACAGCTTCCAGACTTATTAGAGCACTGAATTACTATTCAGACATGTTCTCCCGACTCGCTTTCCTTATGCTAGTGAATCCTATACCAAAGCTAAATATTTATCACAGGGAAGTTTACTTGCGTTACGGAATCTCTTCCTTATTCTGTAACTTTAAATTACATTTAATTATAAATGAGTTATAAATTTCCCTAGGACTTAATATTTTTTAAAGTGTTTTAAATAGCACAATATAGTTTCCATGAATCCATATTATTCTTTTCATTCACTGTTTGCATGTTATTATTAGAGCTTCCTAGTAATGCACACAAAATTAGTTAGCCCTCAGATAGGTTAAACTGCTATTTGGATCCTCCATATCCACAATAATAAACACGCTTTTCTGCACCACATGCAATGATAACCCAACAAGAACTTGAAAGAGATTAAGAATTATTTCCCTATTATACTTACTATCTTTACAAATAATAAAGATACACAGTCTTTGACTTTAAAAATAATGATATTAACTTGTGTTAAGTATAATAACCACAGACTTTCACTTCTGAAAATACCAGAAGAGAATGAATGCAAGTGCTTTAACATAGAAAAAGTAGGCAAGAACAGTTGCCCTTACACGAATACATTCTACCAAGTAAAGAGAATTTTTTGTAGCCACCTACAGGAAAAAAAACCACCATGCTGTGTACGTACATATATAAACACGTACAGACATTCAGATACACATATTACCAGGATACGCACAGTAATTTGCTAAATAAGAAGTTAAGTGCTATGGCATCACTTCTCTCTGGAAACTCTTTTCCGCATAGCCACAGCCCGGCGGGGCGGTCTCTCTCCGAGCACAGG
>NW_009622448.1:51896-89986 GCF_000690535.1 Cariama cristata | reverse complement strand
GGGCAAAACGGTGGCTGGGAGTGAGGAAAAAAGTGAGAAACATCCCTGTGAGCACCTAGGGGAGAGCGGGAGGAGGGTGAGGAGGCTCCCCTGCAGCCCCGGGAGAGCTCACCTGGAGCAGGTACGGGACAGGATCCGTGGAGGATCCCATGTTGGAGAAGGAGGGTATGTCCTGAAGGAACTGTGGCCCACGCTGGAGCAGAGGACAAGCATGAGGAGCAGGAGAGAGGAGCTGTTATTCCCCATCCCCCTGTGCCAGTACAGGCGGGGAGCGGGCACAGGCTCAGGAATGGAGGACTGAGGCTGAGCCTGGGAAAAGGGCAGGGGGTGAGGGAGGTATTGTCTTAATTTGCCCTTGCTTCTCACTATCCAATTTAGGGAAATTAATTTTCCCCAAGTTGAGGCTGGTTTTACCTCTGAGAGTAACTGCTAGATCTCCCTGTCTTTATCTTGACCCATGAGCTTTTCCACCTTATTTTCTGCCCCTATTTTCTTGAGGAGGGGGAGTGAAAGATCAGCTGGGTGGGTGTCTGGCAGCCATCAAAGGTAAACCCACCACGAACTGGCAGGTCTTATGGCACACAAGCTTTTATTCAGGATTTGAAAGTGCATCTATTTCCCCCTAACTCTACTGATTCCTCCAATAAAAGGTATCACCTCTACCCATAACTCTGTCTTATTTATATCTCTTAGGTTGTCAGTGGTAGACCACTGCTGCCACTTCTGGGACAACCTGATCAGCTTTTCTCAGAAAACCTCTGCAGAAAATTATCAGATTACAGCAAAAAAGCCCTCCTTGCTACGTTTTGCCAGAAACAACAAATAACAAAGCTAGGGAGGATTTTCTTTTCCTTGAATAAGTCACTCCAGTACCTTTATACCCTAAAGGTCTGATGCAATCTAAATTTGAGATCAGTAAAATTTAAATGTCTAAGCATATTTTAAAATATGACCCTTTTTTTTTCTGTGCCTTTACTTCTCTGGCTTATAAGTGTGGATAATCTTAGTTTAAAACTTCTAGGCTAATCTTTTCCTCATGTTTGTAAAAGTTTTGAACATTTTTGGACATACGCATGAGTGAAGTGCAAAGTATTATTAGTATTATTGCTATTTCTTGAGCTTAACCGCTTTCAGTACTTAGTTCTTTTATTAGCTGATGTGTGAAGTCTAACAGTGGAAAAAATAAAACATAGTATTTATGTAGCACTTTTTATCTTCAAATCACTATGCAAATGTTAAATGGTGGCAGAATTTTTTACTGGTGCAACCTTTCCAACTTTTAAAGCAGTTTATAGTAGATGTAAGAACTAGCAGCCACTCCTTCCAATTTGTATGTGAATAATTCCAAAATGCTGTGATTATTATTGGCTTTGGCACTCCAAAAGAGAGAGGCTCAAATATTCTGCCGTACGTTAGCTCTCTACTTGCAGTGATTTTAAAAAAAAAAAAAAAAAAAAAGAGAGACAAGTGGGATTAAAGAGGTGTAAATAACATCTGAATTCAGCCTCCCACTACCTCATCTTTTAAAAGCAACTTCCCAGAGCTATGATGTCATTTTCTTAGCCCACACAATTTAAGCTATCTCCAGTTGTTTGGATTTTGATTACAGAATGGTTCTGTCTTTAGTTGCATCTTCTGGGTTCTTTGTGAAAGGAATTGTGTTTGAAAGAGCGCCCACCCTCTTCTCCTTAACCCTTCAAGGGATTTGACATCCCTTATTTTGGATGTCAAAATGATTACAGGAGTTGAGAAAGGCTGAGTAGAGAAACTGCCATTCTGGAGATGCTGCTTGCAGGAACTCTGTTTGCCTGTATTTGCATCAGACCATGATGCAAAGCACAGTCCTATGCTCTTAAAAGTTTGGATGCTTTACAAAATACTACCGTTCCCATAGAAATCAGTTTTCCTATAACCTGGAAGAGTCAGAAATGAAAATAGCTGCCCTGGAACATTATTGCAAGAGCTAAAATGATGCAATTGTTTTCTTACTCAGAGAAAATATGAAACTGGCAAAACAAATCTGAAGTTAGTTCGTCACCAAATCCACCTGAGAGACCGTAAAGATTGTGGTAGTTGTGAAATTGAAGAGTGAGGGTGGTTTTTCCTCTTTGAGTTGTTGTGAAAACTAAACATGGACGATATGGCAGATTTTTTTTTTTTTTAATAGCAGGAAAGAGGAATGTTGTGCTGCTACTTTTCCCAACATAATCTTTCACTATAGCTTGCAAATCTTTTACAGTCTAGAACCAGATTCCGTCTGTTCCAGTAAGAAGTGAGCTCTTAATATTTGGCCATTGCAGATTTTGAGTTTATTCAAGTTTGTCTCATAACCTTTATGAAAAAACTTCAGAGACATGACCAAATTTAAGAGAAACATTGTTTTTCCAGACATGGGATTGAAACTGAATACGCTGTACCTGGAAAAACAGGATCAACGGAGAGAAATAGCATTCCACTGAAACCGCAGAGAAATGATGAGGCTGTATTTCATATCTCAGCATACATGTAAGGCTATAGCTCATGCAGTGGATCCAAGAGCGCCGAGCGCTAGCCCACATCACACCAAAACCCAGGGTGTGCAGCCCATCTGCCCCTTCCTGGTAGGCAGGAGAGGAATGCTCTCCGTGGGCTAGCTTTGCTCAGCAAGCTCCCTGCGAACAGGGTGAAGGGGACCCAGGCCTGCAGGACACCACTAGGTTAGAATTACTGACAGCTGGGGCCCAATCGGAATGCGAAGTTGAGAGATTTTTTTAGGATAGGTCCCAAATTATCTAAATAACTCTTGAGGAACATATTCTAGAAAAAGTGTCTGCCGCTCATTGTTATTTCCCCCAGAGTTATGTCTTGAAAATAAAATATATACGGTTTTCACACTTTTCTGGTTAGACTTGCTGTCATTTCCAGTGACTCAACATTGTAATTCATGTTGTACTTTTAACTGCTACTTGAATCCTAAGAGCATTTTTTTCCTGGGCAAAGTATGAAACATCGCTCTTAACAGTTACAGAGAGTGAGCAGGGGAGTTGAAAAAATGAAGGCCTTCACGGTTTGAGGAAGAGGCCATGAAGAGCCTGGTTTTCTGCCATCTTATCATCCACGCCAGTGCCAAGGGGCAAAGAATCAGTAACAAGAGACAGTGACAATTCAGATTAAAGCCTTAAAGTCTCCTGGCAACCTGTGTGGAAGACCTGGCTGTAATCAAAAGTTGCTATTACCTGATGGTTCTCTAGGCAAGAGACCGCTGGGCTTCAGTCAACTTCCGCACACAGGCACCTCCCCAAAAACCTTACCGCCACCAGTATCTCCGCAGGCAAGCTCAGTGCAAAGACCAAGCAGAAGTGACAAGAAATGCTCCCGTGCTTCAAACTGATTTCTCCAGAATAAGAAAAGGAATTTTGCATGTAAAAGAGAAACCTGAATTGGTTTTGTTACCCATGTTGTACCCAGCTGCAGGGAATGGGGACACTCGTGCTCTTGGACTGCTCATTTGTATGTCTGCCCTCCACAGAAGGAAAAGCGAAAGGAGACTTTCCAAAGGATTTTTTGTTTGTTTGTTTATCTTTGTTAGGTTACTTACAAAAAGCAAACTGGGATTAAAATATATGTTTTTAGATGGGATTTTTATTGGTCTAGTTCAAACCTTTAATTTAGGTTTGAACACAGCGAGTATCTTGACTTCAAGTCCCCTTCTCCTCCCTCCTCCCTCCTCCTCTGCCGCCTTTACTTTGAAAGGAGTAAGGGCATGTCAAAGTTTCTTCTGTTCAGAATATTATTTAGTCAATCTATTGTGAGAAATTTAAGTTATAACAACCTCAGAAGGACGTTGAATATGACCCTGTAATGGTAGGTCATTAAGTAACTATTTTCTGAAAATAAAACACACTGGCATCTGTTAAATTTACTCCAGCCTTCTTTAACAACTCCAAGGTTACAATTCAAAGTAGTGAAGCATTATGTTAACCCAAGATGAGCATGATCTGAGTGTTCCCAGTAAATTCTGCCAAGATAGCACTGGTTAAGACGCCGCCACAGATGAGTTGCATGTGCAGCATAGTTCTGATTTCTAAAGTCACCCATACAAAACTATCACTCAATCCGATGCTCCTGTGAATGCACATATAGCTCATCTGTACGGAGTGACTGGAGGAAGGGATGTTCTTCCACCAGGAGCTGTGGAGCACACAAGTCACAGAGGCAAAGAACTTGAAGGGGAGGATTTGTGCCAGGTAAGAAAGTCTAACGGTGAACACCAATCTTAAGGAAAGTTGTTGATTACATACAAAACATATCATATTAAGCCTCAGAGTAGTGTTTTTACAAGGTCTAAGAATGCCTTTCTCATATATGACAGTTGCCACTCTTGAAGTCTTTTCTGCAAGCTACACAGCAGTATTTGGGACTTGCAGCATTCCCTCGGTAAAACAGAGGACACAGAGAGATGCTGCAAAAAAACTGCAAAACAAGTTAACATGGTAAGTGCATTTCCTAGGATCACATTCCCAGGTGCAGAGGGCTCTTGTACTAGTTTTGCTGTAAGTCAACAAACCACTTTTACCTACGTCTTATTTTTTTATGTGGACCTAAGTATCGCTGACTGAAACACAAGTTCGGGAGCTTTACTGATTAATGACTCATTTTAGCATTTACTTGTCTGCTAAACTGGGACTTTTTACAGACAGCTAACATCTTTTGTGACACTCATTATTTTTTGATAGTTTGGGGAGAAAAATAATTATTTCATTAACACTTGAGTTCCTTCCCCTTTTACAGTACCCAAAGGTATGTTTCACTATGTTCTGCAGTATCTTAATGTTTTTTCTGATGCATCTGTTTACTACACGTATATTGAATTACTCCCTGAACAATAAATCAACCACTGTCTTGGATACAAAATGATTTTCCTCACACTAGATCTGCAATATACAACTTTTTTAAGACAATCCCAAGAGTAACAGCTGGCTGACAATTTAAGCAAGTCTGCAACATTAACCAGTGAATGCAATCCAGACTCACATACCAGGGGAGAGGGATGAACAACCAAAAAATGTCCACGGCACAACATCACTTCTACATCTCTACCAAATGAGAAAAAGTCAGATTTCTTTTCTCAGCTGCAGTAGGCAAAGTGTTGATTCCAGTATCGCATGCATATTACAATTCTTCGCGTCTTCAAAATGCTTTCTTTAGTGAATGCAACGCGGTTAGGAAATGCATTTGGCTACTGGGAAGAATTCTCTAAATCCTGCAAAGCTGCCCAACGTACCACTCTCCAGCTAACTCCTGTGGATGGGCCTGCATGCTTTTGTAAACCTCACTGCGGGATTAGGACATCTATCAAAGCTACGACTTCTTTCCCGCAATATTATATCTATTGTGTACTAGGAGTTCTGTAGGTGCATGATTTATCCATCCTGCCATTAGCTACAGTACCTTGCAAACAGGTTTTATTTTCTGCTGGAGAAACAAATACTCCTCCCATAAATTGTTTTAGTGCTGATTGGGGAACAGGCTCCTGCTCCCTTGACAATAAACCAGCTTGCTTTCTCTGACCATGGAGTTATAATTTCCAGCTCAATCTGAAGCTCAACACCATTTCTTATGGAATTAAGTAATATAGGGAAAATTATAGCTTACTTCTTTTCAATATCACGCCTGAACTCTCATTATCTGTTAAGCGCCAACATGTTAGATCGCTTGAGGGACATTACAGACAACACAGTCCCTAAAGATCCAACCAAGGGAATGCGGCAGGAGGAAGCAAATGTCAGATGAATCAAACAGACAAAATTCTCTTTTAAAATGAAAAGAAAAACTCACTATGAATTTTGTTACTGGGATCAGGATTTGCCAAAGGTTTCAGTTTGGCTGAAAATGTTCAATGAACATTTTAAACAGCAAGGAAGCAAACTGGATACCCAGGAAATCCTGAAATGAAAAGCGATTTCTTACTCAGTGAAATCATACTCAGACAGGCCTTTCACTCAAATTAAATATTCATAGAACCACATATATTGTATATGACACATTTGAATGTGAAAAGGCTAATATCCTCTGGCTTTTCCAGTACTCAACTAATCCATTAGAAATGTAATAGACAGTCTAACCATTCCGTGACTTCAGTAGGACGTATGAAAAATAAAAGAGAAAGCAGAATGAACTACAAAGAGGAGAAGAAAATAAGAACTAAGACATATCCAAGACCAGCTCTCAGGGTACTCAAAATCAATTTCAACTGCCCCAGATATCTGTTAAGTATCAAATACAGAACAGAGGAACACGCACACAGGGCCACAGAGTTGCCTAGAAAAGCTGTTTTTTCTTCCCTTAAGCTTTGGGCACTCATGCCGGAGAAGAGAGAGCGAGCATTAATTTATTGAAAGAGATGAGCAAATTATAACTAGAAAGTTGACTATAAGCTATTTGAATTCAGTGTAGCAAAGACTGGTTTTCCAGGATACATCAATACAAGGTTACAGATGTCATTAAAAAATAAGTAAATCTCAGAGAAAAATTACATTAAAATTCCCAATATAAAAGGCAACAGAAACACCTAAGAGATAGTGTGCTAACACACAAGAGCTTATGAGATTTTGCTTTGGTTTGGTTTGATTCCCCTGGGGAAAAAAAAAAAAAAAGCACAATGAAAGGCTATTAAAATCCAAATAATTCTGCAGATTGTTGACAATCCTGTAGTGTAAACTAGTGGGAAGGAGACGTGGGCATCAACAAACAAAAATACCATTAAGTCAAAAAAAAACTTAATGCGTATTTTAAATGAAGGAATAAAGCAGCATGAGGTAGCACATGCTCAAGGTTTGACCACGCAAAGCTCCTCTGGCCTTGGTCAGCACAGCATCTAAAATAGTGGGACTACTCCTGACCCTAAAGTAAACCATGAGTATAAGCAAACAGATCCCTGCCAGAGCTTTGTAGAAACTACTCCTTGAGTTTAACACCGTTGCCTCCTGCATAATTGTCTACTGCACATAAAGCGCTATCATCTGGCCAGATCATAAAAGAAAACTTCTCTCTAGATAATGTCAATCAAATGTTTCTAAATATATAAAAACACTTTTACTTGCAAGTATCAATATGAATGCAAACAAGCAACCTTCCCCTCACAGTACCTTTCCTTCAAAATATAAACCACTCTTTTTGTTCTGACCAACTCACGATCAAGAGTTTTATGGGCTGACTTGCACTTTGGCCATGCCACGAGTGTTTCAGAGTGGTATTTTATACTCTATGAATTGGTAAACAAACAAAAATAACAACAATAAAACCACCACACCAATAATTTACATTTTAGTAAGGTTACTGCAGTAAGGAAGATTCACGCAGGTCTGAAAATAGTTTCAGCTTTCATGAAATTACACTGCTGAGAAAAAATAACCCCAACACATTACACATTGAGGGGTTCAAAGTGGAAAGCTGAGACTTTTTCAATCCTGTTGGAGGGTGCTCAAGTACAAGAAGTCATCGACCCTCGAGAGAGGAAATCCAGCTGAGGCTCCTCAGAGCCTGGCATGCGGAGCTGCGCTTCTTCGCTTAGGAAAGACTGACAGCTAGGGGAATAACTCCGTGCAGCTCAGCCAAAGGGATTTTGCTGTCCCAGTGCCCAACAGTATGAAGAAGATTCAGATCCTTCCTACTGAACTTCAACATCATAAACTTGACAGGCAAAACAAGGGGAAAAAAATGAAGGGAAGCTCTGCTTTTGTGTTTCGCCCTCCTGTAAACAGAGCCCCTTTGCCTACCCCCAAATGCTTGTTAAAATGGTTAAATCTCCATTTTAAAGTGTAAGTACAGCAGTCGTGTCCAGGCTGCAAGAACCAGATGAGAGACGAGGAACAGCGACTGAGGACAAGAGAGAAGATGACCAGAAACCACAGCAGGAGGCTCCGAGAATAAACAGATGCTACCCTGTCTCATCTGTGTTTTCTGTTTTGTGTTTCTGAGCCTACTTCTCAAAAGCCTAGACATGGAATGAATGCAGATGGAGATTTCTGTCACATTGTTCCCAGTTGGTTTAAACCCACTGTTTCTCGAGTCAAATCCTTTCTAGAGTTGATGATGGCATTTCCAAAGCCTGAGGAAGGAGAGAATTTCTTACCACTCCATAAGGACACTGGTCAAAAATGCTAGAAGATTAACAGCAAATTAAACTAATGCAGTTACCATCGAAATTCCTTTAAAAGATATCTTTTGATTTCATATTTCTATGTCAGTAGTCTCTGCAGCTCTGTGCTTAGAATATACATTTCAGGAAAATTTGCCATATAGCATATTCAGTCGTACATTGTATTTCCTGACACGTGTGGGTGTCATAACCTTACAGCAGAAACAGGAAAAAACAGTAATATTAACAAGATTTCTACAGAAGCTTATAACATTAGTTACCCTATTATCTACCAAAACAGTTCAGAATGACTGGTGGGAATATCTTTGAAGATTGCTAAAAGGTATTTTTAGAGCTACATTATTTGTTGAGTTTAAAATATATTTTAAAAACGGCAATCACCTATACGTAGCTTCATCATTATTTAAGTGCAACTCTTAGTAGCTAGTGAACTGTTGTGTAGATACTAAGACAGAAAGTTAATGCGTATAGATGTAAAAGAAAAGAATCCTGCCTACTATACTTGGAAAAAAAAAGGATGGTCTTTCACCTAAAGAGGAAAACTATTATTTGGAAGATCAAAAATCACCATTAGCTCTGAATCAGGCTTCTTATGTGACTCCAGCTTTCCACAACTCTTTCCTGGTCCCTGGAACAGAGATTTTGCTGCTTCCTCTTTCGCACCCTTTGGGAGACGATTTGACATTTTTTGTCCATTCATATAGAACAGCAATGTCCCACATCACCAAATCAATCACCTACTCACCAAACCAATTTTTTGGTCTATTTTCAGTTACGTGATGAGTATGAAAGCTACTATAATTGGGAATAAACACAACAGAAGACACACAGGCTTCCAGTAATTCACATACATATACATAGGCGTAATTAAGTGAAATAAAGAAGAACACATGCAGAATACAGAGGATATTTCCAATGAAGTTTAATTCTGTTGGCAGAGTAATTTTTTAAGGAAGCTAATAGGAGAACCATGAATTAGGTGGATTTCAGAAAGCTGAAGCACATACAAAAGCAATGACGGGGGAAAGCAGATTTGAGGAGCTGTATCACAATAAGAGAGCTTCGCTCCATCTCATTTATCTATGTATATTTACATATGTACGTCTATATATATATCTCTCTATTACATGGGGGGAAATGTTGTGAAGCTATTCTTTAATTCATAGAGATGAAAACCAGACCTTGCTACAACTTTTTGAATATTCTTTTTAAATGTTATAGTTTAAAAGAAGTATCTAGAAACATTTATTTCAGAGGGAAAGGTAATTTTCAATTATTTTTTTTTAACTGACTGCTGCTAAGATTTTATATAACAGGGATGAAGAAAGGCACAGGAAAAAAGACGATGTTCTGCAGCCTAAATATGGAAGAAAAAATTTATCTCATCTTCTAAAAACTAAATATATTTATGCCCCTAACTCCTCTAGTTTAAGAAATATCTGCTATAGACTGTCGTTATACCCAAATTGGTTGCAGATGCTGCTGCACAATGGAATAGTTAGAGATAAACTGTTGAAGTATTTGATGGCATTGTCAACCTGTTAAGAAAATAAAAATTATTAAATGGACACTGAACAGATGCTAGTAACACCAAGATTTGAGGTTGTCAACTGTTGTTACAGCGCGCTCTTTTATTTTGGCCATGATAAAGAAAAACACATATTTCCCAAGTAGATTTCCCTGATAAGAATTGTTAACTTAAATAGAC
Organism: Cariama cristata; assembly: GCF_000690535.1. Taxonomy (NCBI): domain Eukaryota; kingdom Metazoa; phylum Chordata; class Aves; order Cariamiformes; family Cariamidae; genus Cariama; species Cariama cristata. Next base: position 80,138 of record NW_009622448.1, on the reverse strand, counting down.
AGATCAAATTCATAGAACGTGCATAGATTTTTTTTTTTTTGCCATTGTCTAAAATTCTGGTTTGAGTCAGAAACCTTTTAATTCATAACAAACTCTCTAGAGAAATTATTAGTTAATGCAAAACAATTTAATTAGTTTATGTAAAACTATTTTTAAAACTTATTTTTAAGAAGCAGAACAGGTTACTCTAAGAAATAAGTATTTTGTTGTATCCTCAAATTTAAGAAAAAAAAACGCAGGAATATAGTTGCTATAAATACAGTAGAATTCAGTTATGGTAAGACAATTTTTACGTAATAATTTGATTTCATGGATCACATCTAGCTGATCAAAGGACAGCAAACTTGTTAGATGAAGCAGCAGATAGACTATCTGTTTCTTTAGCACCAGAATCATATCGTTTGACAAGATTCTGCTAACTGTTCGCCTGCAAAGATTTGGTAACTTTAGGGAATGCCATTCAGGTGCTGGATGTCCATTTTGTTCCAGCTGCTAAGGCCCCGGTGCATCAAGATCCTTAGGCACATGCAGAGCTGTAAGCAGAGGTGGAAGCCTACCAAAGCCCAGAGGATTCATTATAGCACCAGAGTCATAGACAGATTTTCATCTGAAAGGCTTAAATAGCCAACGGAATTGACCCTGCGGTGAAGACAAAAAAATTATTTCTTTGCAAGAATAAAAAGATGGAGACTTAGATAGGAAAGGGGGGATTTTTCTGTTTGTTTTAAAAGGATGTAAATCTTCATGATGCAGGCTATAAAAGAAGGCTAGGAAGATTAATACTCTCTGGGCAGCATATTCCACTCTGCTTATCTCCAGGATATCTTGCACCTTGTTCTGAAGCATTTAGCAATGGCTCATGGAACAAGAGATGTTTAATGGTCTGATGGGGCCTTGCTGCATCGATCACTGTGATACAGCAATCAAAACCAGAGGGTGCGCATGGCCCTATTTGATCTTTACACGAGAATTCCACTATGCTAATCTCTAAAACATATCGTCAGATTATTCCTTTCTCTCCCTTGTGTATTTCCTTACTTAAAAATAAATAAATCAATCAATACAGCCATCATGCACAATTTCTGAACTTAAGGGAAGTCAATGGCGTTTGCAAGTGCTTGGCAGAACGCTGCCTCTGTGCGTATCAGAGTAGCTAATTGTGAGGAGCCCTATTGACCTTTTTCTTTGAATAAACTCATTTTTGGAAAAAACACACACATTCATTATGTCTCCTGCTTCCTGGAGGAAATATTGGTGCAGCTGAGGTCTAGAGACAGAAGACTCAACAACAGGAACAAACAACTGTCTTGCTTTCTCCTTCCATATCCTTCCACACAAGTATTCTTCTTACTTCTACTTACTTTCTATTACTTTCTATTGTTCAAAAGATGAGTCATCCACCGTATCTTTCAAAAAATCCACATTTTTTCATGAAAAAGGATGACCGAACAGAAGTGGTTGTGTAATTTGTACGTGAACACTTACACTTGCCTTTAAAAATTCAAGAATTTGCAGACAAAGTAGGTGTAAGTAGGCAGCTTGCACCTAGATTTGAAATTATGACCAGCTTCAGGCTATTCCTTAAAATCTTGGGTATCTATTTCAGAGTACCCACGTCTCTTCCATTCTTCTCTTCACATACTTGCACACACTTCTTGTGAAACTTTTTCACTTCTCTTTATTTAGACATTGCTAACAGTTTAAAGTCAGGTCAATATATGAAAAATCCCCACCTGAAAATTTGTACCCTTATAATTTGACTTTCAGGAAACAAACAACAATTTTAGAGTACAAGATTAAATGGGCAATAAAAGAGTTTGAGGTTTATAATAGCCAACAACGCTTCAGAACCCAAATGCCTGACATGAAGGAATCTACTTTTATTGATTGCCTCCAATAAAGAGCGCAGACATTGCCACTGATTGTAAAACCTGATATAAACTTTTCTTTTTTTTTTTTCCCTTTCCTTTCTTTTTTTTTCCTTTGCTGTTTTTTTTACTCTTCAGGGTTGACCAAGTTATGTGGAGACAGATAACCATAAATTTATAACATTCTTGAGAAGAGAGGTTGTGGACGGGGTTTTTTACTATGAAAACTTGAATGTATAGATTGCAGAGTAGTTTCCCTAAGGTTCACTTTGCATTTTAATAATAATACTTATTATTATTACCGCCATTATTATTATTTTAGAAAGCAAGCAAAACAGTCATAAGATTGTGCCAGTTGAAAGGATGGAGGAAGTTAACTGGAGAACAAGAATTCCTGCCAAAGTCCCAAACTGAGCGGTGGCAGTGTGAAAAGGGTTTCGGAGAGAAAGCCGCCTGCGATGCACCCTTACATGCTCTGGTGTCACTGCAAAGCTCAGACATGCTGCAGCTTCCTCTCAAACATGTTCTTCTAAGCACGCTCTATTAGCATCTTAGTATTTCCTTGGAAAGAGACCTCTTACTGTAATTTGGCAAAGAGAAACACGCAGGCGTAGCCCTCCTTCCACTTAAACACTGACAACTTTCCCGATGAATGCACGATCTAGGGTTTGCCTTCTTCCCAGGACAATTTCAAGTCTACAAAGACCAACCTGTGTTTGTCACCATTTTTTCAAGCCGCAGTGAAGAAAAGAGGTGATAATCTGAAAAAAATCCACAGATGACTAAACCTGGGTGAAATTTTGAAAATGACAGGAAAACAGCTGGGAACACTTCCACAGGGACTTTGTTATGCAAAGACTATCAAGAGAGAAACATTATTCTTGTTTAATACTATCTACAGATAACACTGAGCAATACTGAGAGCGGTACAATCACGGGACACTCCACCTAACATTAAGCATTCAATAGATAAAAATCACTACAGGCTGCTGTGAAAATCAGTAAGTTTCTTCTACTGAACGTTCCCTAAAGGTCATAAAATGGCCAAATCACGCCATTATCAACAATGATTGTTATCAACAAATACACAAGTTTCTACCTTTTAATGTTACCCCAAACCAGGGAGAAACAGGAGGAGCTAGGTAGAAGATCTACTTTTTAACTTTTTCTTCCAACGGGGTGCAATGAAGGGTCACTCTGATGCGAGGAGATGCTAAATCAATTCTTTTTGCCTGTTGTATCTGAGAGAGAAGGTTGTAGCTGGAGAACACAGTTCGATTGCTAAATTAATATTCACATTGTAGTTCCACATTTCTACCCCAGAATGAAAAAGGTCAGATCATGTGGAGACAGATCTGGGGAGGGGAAAGCCAACCGCTGAAAGGAGAGCTAGGAGAGCTCCAGCCATGTTGTGTAGTGCAGAGAGTGGAAAGATCACACAATGAAGAGCTTTGACTTCTTGCCAGGTGTACCCTGTGAAATGAATTTCAAAATAAAGTTTTAAATTACAGACGGCTTTTCCAAGCCTTTGCTGGCATGAGCACTACTGCGGAAAAGCTGTGACACCAGCAATTAGGGATAGCAGAGTCTGAGATATTAAGGGAAACTTGTCAAGCAGAACTTAAAATATCTAAATGTTTCTCCTAAATATTCACCAAAACAAGAAATAGAAATTGCCTTGGCTCTGCTTGCCTTTAAGTTTGCACCTTCTGCGTTTTTTTGGAAAATAATCACAGACATTAGTTCAGAACTTCTATAAACATAATACTAATTCATGTCTAAAAGTATCAGGAACAGGGAGGCTAAAGATAGAATTCTTTTAAAATATAGCATGTGGTGTGCCAGCAACGCAGTCCTACAGATTTCATGTTTGTCCTATCTGTCCAAGCAAAACACATTGTGAGCATCTAACCAAAGCTCCTTGAATCCTCCACTTAATGTTTGCAAGGAATGCAGATGAAGAGGTATTTGCCGAAAGAATCAAGCTGGTGAAAAGAAAGCACAGGCGTTTAATGAGTGACAAATACGGCAAAGCACTTCAGTCCTGTCTTAAGTGACCCTTATCCCGTATTAGTCCTAACCATTCACAGAAAAAAATCCAAACTAATAATTAACATTTTAAAACGTCATGTAACGTCTGCACAAATGCTAGCAGCACCATCCGAAGTGACCACTGCAATGAAAAGTGTCACATAATTTTTCCAGAAAGCCTTGAAAACTGTTAAAGAGATACTGAATAAATGAGTTCGTGCTACTTAATAGAAAATTATGTTTATCCTAAATACATATCATTCACCAGCTAATAAGCCTGTTTTAAAGTAGGGCAGAAACAGTTTTACGGTCTCCAACACTGGACTCCAGTGACAAAAATTATTTGGTACCCTTTAACTCCCAACAGAAGATGCAGAAAGTACTGAATGTAAATGCAAACAACTGGGCTGGCTCCTGCTTCCATGGGGTGAATGAAAAATTGCCATTGACAGAATTTCAGGAATGATTTATTTCAAAAAATATCATCCTAATGTACAGAATCTCTCTAATGGCTCCGCCAAGCTGCTTCTCACTGTCCTCCACCTCCTTAGTCAGGTCTTCTAGGATAAAGAAGGGGAAGAAAAGATGTCCAAGCCATGCTCTGGCTAACATGAGGTTAAATTCACATAGTTCCAGTTTGCTGCAGGAACTATTTCAGCTCTTAGTAAATCTCACAGCACACAGACTTTGCCTTTTACTTCTCCTGCTGGGTCTAGCTAAGGATTGAGCCCCATAGCTGAATTCTGAGTATCCTTAAAGTTTGTGGATCACAAATTGTAACAGATGTCCCTGCTGCGCAGGGAGTTTTGTTTAAAGGTCCATCTGCCTGCAGACAGAAATCTGGGATTCTTTGTTCGCGTCCTGCAAAACCAGATCTTTCAGACCAGTCACCGTAAAAAAGCAGGGATTTTGCTGAGGGCTAAGGAAGATCAATATGTTGCGTATGTTCCTCCCTCTAAAAAGAGAAGTAGCTGAGAGCGTCTCAAGGTTTGGCAGGACACAATCTTATTCGTGTGAACGTTGCTTCCACAGACTCGGTTACCTGCTGCAGGAAGGAAATGAATAAACGCACCTATGGCTTTTTTCTTTAAACCTCACATATCAGACTTCAGTGGTCACCTCTTCTGGGGGTGTGGGGATGGCAGGAGTCACCTCTGCACGGTGAGATGGGGTACGTGGGCCAGGCGGTGGAACACTGGGTCCAGACTATGGTTGTTCAGAGGAGAAAGGCATAGAGACTAGAGCGCTGGTATATTTAGCAAAATGATTTAGGTACGTTTCCAAAATCAGAGCAAAAGAAGACAGGACGATGAAATGACAGATGAAATCAGAATGGAAGAGAAGCGAGAGACTGTGAAGGAATGAAAATCAGGAGATGGGAAGATAAAATTACAGAAAGGGGACAAGTGAAAAGAGAAGGAAGAAGTATTTACTATGCAATTAGATTTCATGTGGGGAAGCACTCAATTCCTTCCTCTGTACAGCTTACAATACCACTTTTCAGAAGAAATTCTCCACACTCCCCTCGGCGTACGAAGGGGGAGGGCGGGTGGGGGAAGGGCTTCTTCATCCCCGTCAGGCTCCACTGCTCTTTTCCAGGTTCTTTCATTAGGTCACTGCATTTTGGGTTTCGGATGAGAAACTTGCAGGAGTGAATGGGATACTTGTACTGGAGCAGAGCCGACCCCAGCCCTCGGGGCTTCCTGTGCAGGCACTCACCATACCCTTGGGAGAAGAGGCTCCAGTCTCCTTCCTTGGCTTCCTCAGCTCGCTGGCAGCCCAGCAGCTCTACGCAGAAGTAGCACCTCACTGCCTCTACATTCTCCAGTCACCACCAGCGGCCAGTGGACCAACTTCCCTCCTGCTCATCCTCTAATAGCGTAAGGATTTCTCCTCCTCAAAGTTTTAGCTATCCTACTCACAAGTTTGTCTCCTTGGTGGCCGCAGGCAGGCCCACAAGCTTGAGAAGGGACTGTAGAGGCAGCCAAGAAATTTTTTAGCTTTCTCACCAGTCACAAATGTTGTCTACACTTAGGTCAGACCTTCTTAACAAAGTCCTTACTGTCCTTTCTTTGACTTCTCTACCAAATCATGCATAACCTCTGCTTTGTAGCAAGCTTCCTCCCTCCTGGATCAGGTCCTGCACATGCGATCGTGTCCAATACAAGCATGTCTCTCTCTTTCTTTCCACTGTCCAAGCTGAGGAATGACATACCCCTACATATGAAGCCATGAATGATACAGCAATTTCATAAAGTTAACCAGAATTCACAGGTTATGACAATGTCCCCTTACGGGAAATAGGTTGCAAACGTCCTTGTGACTTCAGTTCTTTACTATTCTTTAGAATGGTGCGTTTTACCTCCACTTAACAGCCAAAGGAAGTCAACGAGTGTTATCCTCCTGCTATGGCACAAAACATTCAGCAACAGGCAATGTATTTTTTCACACACTTAGGGTACATATTTGCCATTGTTGTATAATCTGGAATCCTGTTCACCAGTTCAGAGGTAATCTATTAGAGAACTTGGAAAACAATCAGTACTGAACGCCTGGAAAGCTGGGTAATGCTATTCATCAGCACAGGACTCTTTTTCAGATACATTCATATCTTGAAACCTAATTATTTTTATATTTAAACCTTTGTAAAGGCAGAAGGTACTGATCATAATAACCACAGTACGGTCACAGCTAGTATTCTCCTGCAGAAGTATCACAGGTTCAATATTTTCTGCATGAAGTATTACTTTATTTTTATGAAATGCCTTTATATTTTATCAGAAATCATATGTCCATGTTCTTTTATTACTGGCAGAATTAGAAAGAGGAACAGGTCAAATCTTCTGCATCGCATTCATAGTTTTTCACGTATCAGTGAAATGTTTTGTACCTCCTTTCCAGGTTTATTCTGTCATTTTGTCAGTCATCTATACTGTCCTCTTGTTCACAGTTGAAAGACATGGAAGTTCTCTAAATTCTTGAAATTTCCCCCCTTTTTTCATATGATACAATTCAATCATGACTCTTCACATTAGATTCACCTGTATAGTGGTCAAAATTTGTTACAAGACTTCTTACAAGGCCCCATCAGCGGCAGACACATTCTCTACTCTTCTACTTCAAGCATCTCATTAATCTATTTGCTTTTAACTACTGCTGTTTGCCCAGCAAGATCTTTTACCGCCTATCTTTTACCTCCTAAAACAGACAGTCAAACTGGGCTTGGAGAATTTTTAATGGGCATCTAGTCCAACTGATAGCCAAAGAGCAGTTCAGTCCTCTTTCCAAGGAAAGCCTCCTCTGGCACAGTGCAATCTTTAACTGTTTCCATAGTCATTCAGTGTCTCCAAGATCCAGAAGCTGCCACACAACTCCGTTTCCCATTTATACTAGTGGGTGACAGGCTTGCTGAAAAAGGGACAGGTTTTAAAATAAGGAAATGATCCCCCCCCCCCCAAAAAAAAAAAAAAATAGAACACACACACAAAAGCAGACAAAGAGAATGTATGCCGAAAACGAAAATGAATTAGCTCCACTCCAGTAAAAGAGACCAACAAACGCTTTTACAACAACAGTGAAAAACTGAGTAGGGCCTGAACTTGCTCTCACTAATGTCAGTAACAGTTTGATTCAATGGGAGCAAAGTAAATCCCATTAGAGCCTTTTATAGAAAACCCCTAATAAAAGCAGACACTACAAAGTAAAGGCCCCATTCAGCCCTCACTTACACCATGGCCATTGTAAAGTCACACCATCGTCGCCGGGATCCACATTCAGACCTGGAGCATTTGAGTCCTACGCTCACTGCGTCGCAGAAAGCCAAAAGGAGATGCTGTACCAAAAGGAGAATTGCAAGTTTCTCCTGGCTGTGGATTTAATATGTTATTGTTAGGTTTACATAAGATCTGGCCAAGTCCCAAACGTGCACTCCCTGACACTCATACTGCCTGATTTATGCTGTCTTATTTGGCTGGTAAAAGAATCAAATTGGTGACTGGTTTTGAATGAAGGCAATTAGGGTGGTTGATTGGTTTTGTAATTTGGAGAACACCACTCCAGAGTATAAGTCAATTGTGTAGAACTATCCAGGTCTTTAATCACTGGTTTCCCCGTGCAAAGAGCTGATGTTTTACAGCATTTGAAATTTATACCAGTTATAATCAATTCCATTCTCCCTATTACCCCCCTTATTGCTTCCTCCTCTGCCCCACACCTGGCAAAAATATGACATTTTTCCAGAGAAAAAGTTAACTATAGTGTGGCCAATTTTATTTCAAAGGTGTATCCAAATTTAATTTACAGGGTCAACCAAGTATGTGGGGGTAATTATCTTTACAGAGCATCTGACAGCTGTCGTGATATAGTGGTCCAACAGTTCCTGCTAGAAATCTGTTGGGAAGCACTTGTTTAAATTTGGGTAAGGTTAAACAACAGACTTCTGTCTGCAAATCCTGGAAAACAACGTCATCAACAAAGACAACAATTTTACGTAAGTCTCTTGAGTCCCCCCTGAAAGATTGGAAATTCTCAATTCAAAGAGTTTTCTTTCTGAACGGATCCTAAAATAGGAAGATCTGCAGATATAACAAAAATTAAGCCAAGCACAGGACAGGAAATCATACATCATTTGCCTATGTATAGTAACCATATACCTTTATGAACCCCGGTTTCTTATTGAAACGTACAGGCTCCAGAAATTCCAAAGCTGAGAAATAAAATTTCTCTCAAGAGTTCCCTCAAGCAATTTTTTTGTTCTCAACAATGGACAGGAATTGAAGTGTACATTCATGGGATAAATATGTAAAAAAACTTCCGAAGCGTTACACGATACTTAATTGGCTTGTAGGCAACATCTTCTGTTCCCTCACTGCAATCTGCCTTTCTACCATTTGTTCAGAACAAGGCTGTATTTTGCACAATGGCTTTCGGATCACCAAGTCCCAAACTTTTGGGCCAATGGTCCGCTGATGGTCTCCACCACTGATCACTGACCACCATGAAATTATACCAAACATTTAACTGAAACGTCAGTACCTCGATACAATGCTATACGCAGATGTGAAATCCTGAATTCCACGTCTCAGCAAGGGTGTATATTAAATAATCTGGGCTTCACTGAAGGCTGCCGTGAAACCTCTGGTCAGCTCAGAAGAGGCGAGGCAACTTCAGGGCTTTACCTCATGTGCCGTATCTTCACACTCCTCGTTGAAAGTCCTCGCTACAGCTGAACCCTGAAGGCCTGTGCAAACTGACCACCACTGACAAACCAGAGTTTGGAGATCCAAAAGCTATATTAGCACTTAATTAAGTAACTAATTAAGTTACATATGTAGTTAATAACATGTAGGGTTATGTATCTTTGTACAAATTCCCTGTACAGACCCTTAATTTATTATGGTCCTGATAGTCCTGAGATTTTAATAAAGTCTGCCAAATAGAAGGAAACTCTGGTCCCAACACTCAAGTAAGTAGCAAATCTTATTGATTATGAGGCAGTAAAACCGTGTCAAAAGGTTTGTACAGCACAGAGCAGGTGATGTAATTGTTAGCTGCATTCGATACTACTTATAGTAAGCAAATTCCACAGCAATTGAAATGATCCTATTCCTTGAAATAAAACATAAAGGAAAGAAGAAAAACCTTGGATTACTGTTTTGTTTCACCACTTCTAAGCAACAAGGAGTAACTGAAAATTCATTATCGTACCAGGAATATTGGTCCTCTGGTACTGTAAACAGCTGTGACGTTGCGGTGCAATTTAAATACCCAATCATCCCATTCCCCCTCACCAGAACACTGCACGTGGTACGTTCAAGGGGACTGCTGAATTTGAACTTGGCTTCCTTTAAAGTAGCTGCTTCCTTAACAACATCCACGCACAACACTACACATAGAACGACTTATTTAGACAAAAATTGGTTTTACCACTGCACCCATTCTGAAATTGCCCAGCACATATTTGTAATAACCCCTAGGAGCATTTTGGATAAAAAAAACACAGATGCTTTGACGGAGCTTCCCCTTCTAAGTGACTGGGCCCAGTGGAGGAAGGGTGAGGAGTCCCATCTCTGCCAGCTCCCCCCATTCACTGTTCATACCTGCATGACGTTACGCGGTAGTGCACGGAGTTGGCAGACCAGCATTTCAAGCACGTAACAGATTCATTTGTATCTAAAACAATATCCCCAAACTGACTTGAGCACTTTGTTGTGCTCATCACATCGAACTTAAAAGAAAAATGCTTACAGTCCCAAGCTAGGCTTCCTGAGGCCTGCTGTCAAGGCACCATTTCTTCCAAAGATGAACTCACACATGGGTAAAAATCAGCTGTGACCGTGCCTCAGAGACGTGGTTGCAGCGTATTAGCCCTCTGTGAGAAACCTTGTGCAGTTTCTCCTCATGTATTCATGACACAAGCCTGAAGGGACACACAGCATATTTGTGATGGAAGTTGCACGTCTACAAGACAGCCGTCCTTTGCTGCCTTCCTATAGCTAGGAACTGAGGAACTCGGATCCCAGCTAGAAAAAGGAAGTGAGAACAAATACAAAAAATCCTTTGTCCTGGGGTCCGGGATTTGCACCTTCAGCAACCCACAGAGTCCAACAGTGAAGGAGAGGAAGGCACCGGACCTTCCAGTGATCCTCCATTTTGCAACGCGGGGTTCAGCTGTTCGTAGAAGCAAAGGAAGAACCAGGAGCTCTGGATGCAGACAAATTGGTGACGGACTACAGGTCGTGCCACATGCCTTGCCAAGGTAACGGAGGCAGGGCAGAAGAGGGTTATTCCCAAAACTGTCCCCAGACAGAAGGAAATGAAGGCCCAGCTCCAAATCAAAGGCCCCAGTGATACCAGTCAGAAGCACGACGCAGGGCAAATCACAGAGCATCAAGCAACTGCCGGCAGGAAGGGCAAATTCTTCCTCATGATCAGTGGCACTTTCAGCAGAGTATCTGAAAGGGACGGTGGCAGAAAAGCTTCACATCCCTCCCTCAGCGGCGGGGAGACTGGCTCCAAATGAGTCAGGAGATTGAGGGATCCCATCCTTTGGGGGGGACAAAGGAGGAAATAATCTGCCAGAAGCCCCTTGGGCTAAAATCCTTTCTACAAGCTTCTGTTTGGGGCAACAGCAATCCAAAAATATTAGGAGTACAAAAGAATGCTGGAGAGGAGAGTGAGAGGGTGAGAGAAGGTGCAAGTCCTCCTCCTAAGGGCACCGGCCTCCCCTGAGACCATGGCTGAGCTGCGGGCAGAGCTCCAGGCTACCAAGCTAAAGGGTCCAAACAACATCTGGATACAGATATCCTTACAGGAGTCGTTCTTTTAAAGCGCATGACATTGTGACTCAGAAAAAGGTATTTCATCCAAGCACTGCCCACTTCTGATTGAAAAATCAGACCCCCAAGAGTTGGGAGATTTAGAAAAGAGCAATCCAGCACACTTGAAGCTGACTTTTGAACCCCCCTCTGGCCCTCCCGAACAAGGCACAGAAGGAAGAAGACATTAGCTTTTCAGCCCGCAGTTATGCTCACAAACACTCTCCATGCCCCCTGCTGCTCAAATTTAGTTTTACCTTCAGGCAAAAAAAACATCATCCCATTTCTTAATAATATGAAGAATTTCCTTGACTGCTCTGTTAGCTGCTCCCTGCCATCCCCAAGAGCCATACATTTCTTCACAGAGCAGTGCGAAGCAGGAGGAGGAGGAGAAAAACTGGTGCCAACCAATTCTAATAAGAGAACTCCTGATTAAAAATAAAAAAAAAAAAAATTAGAAAAAGCAGCCATTAAAAGTGCCCCAGCTCCGCCAGGCACCAGAATTTTCAGATATTTTCCCCAAACCCCAGGATTCCGCCTGCATATCTAAGAGCAAGGGTGGGTTCACGTCGTCAGCGTCGAAGCCCTCACTAGACATATTTCTCACTCCGTCCCCAAAAAGCCTCCTAACAAGTGAGCTTCGTGCACTGCTGCAAGGTGCCAAAACCACACAATGACTTCACAGGAGACGCCTTAAACCGTTCCTCTTGAAACAGGAGCGTAAGGACCCTCCTAAGAGACCTGGGAGAAAGCTGACTTGCAAACGTTTAAGAAGCTTGTCGATGCACAACTGACTGATTCTGATTGATTTAACGGAAGTGGTCTGCACTGCTGAGGGGGTATTTACAAAAGCAGTTTAATCTAGTGAGACTGTTTCCACCACCGCCAATGAATAGACGTAGGCTTGCCTTGGGCAATGTGGAGAATGGAGTCATGCTAAAGACTGTCTTTGTGAAATGTTCCACTGTTTCCCACCACGCACTGAACAACCATTTGCTGACATGGACCATTTCATGTACCGTGCACCCTTACATGATAATCTCAAGAACAATTAACACAGAATGATTCCAACTAATTAGAATAATGAATACACTAAAGAGGTCAACTGCAAAAGATTCTCATTTCTCCACCAGCTAATTTGCAGAGAACAAAGAAGGAGGAAGTACCAGAAGCCATTGCTAAAGGTGAGCTTTCTGAGCAGAAAAGACCTGTAAGCCACCCGACCCAAACAGATTAATGGTGGGTACTGGATGTGCAAAGCAAAAAAAAAAATCTGAAGACTGAGCAGAAAGAAAACAAGCTTTGGTGACCCTGGAAAAAACTGATCAAGATCATCTTCAAGTAAGGCCACAAGATTTGGTTTGGATGCATCTCGCATCACGTAAGATGTGTGACTGTACATGTAAGCACAAAAATGTTGAGGTCCTTTAAAAAAAGACTCATCTTAGTGGCTCTTACTACAATAAACCCACTTGGTTTAGACCTTCTAGATATTCTATAGATTACTGAAAAAGTTGCAATTCAGAATGAAAGCATCAACACGCTGTTAGTGATGTGCAAATGGCACATGCCCTGTATTGGACAGTTTTAGCAGAAGATTGTCTTCTGAAGGCTGCCAGGGTCTCGAAAAATCCATATACTCCATTAGTTCTTGAAATAGGGAAGATTGCCTAATTCCTTTTGCAAAACAATACGAATATACTTCTGAGAAAAAAAAATAATTCAAAAGTCTGTCAGTCATACAGACTAATATTATTCTACATAATCAAATAGTGGCAGAAGTCTTGGCAAACTGACTCTACTCTTACCACTACCACCAGATCGCTTGGGCTAACCTGGCTTCATTCCACAGGCAGACGCAATTCCAAATATTTGGCGAGCGCTACAGGTTATTCTTCAATTAAAATGTATTAATATAATCTCTATTTGATATTTGATGTAGAGAAAATGGTCCATAAGTATTCCTCTGTATTTTTTTTTAACACAGGAGAAATTCGATTTCAGTTAGCCTTACAATCTCTATCAAGGAAGTCTACAACTCTCACTACGCCTTCCTCAGTTGAAACAGCTCTTGATTAGAGATCCTACTCTAAAACAGCATTATAAAGCAAGCATGTCTTTGGGCACTTCATCTGTTCGTTCTACACATTCAGCTCTCTTCAGTAAGTATCTTTGAGTCTCATAGGTTTCAGAGCATCGCTATCCGTGCTTACATAAAGAAAAGAAAAATCCTTTCATATTAACATCCTTCTTTCTTAGAATCAAGTGCAAGCCCCTATTCAGTGCCTTAAAAACCCCCAGAGTCTGTTGTACCTGGTTTTCGCGTAAATGTGGCCAGTCAGAGTTCATGATCACAAGCAGCCAGATTTGGCAATTTTCCGTGCTGCATTTCCGATCCGAGGGCCTAAACAACGTAACTAGCCTATCCCTGCTACTTAATCTCTTATATTACAACTGGGTGACTGAATAAAAATTGAAAGGACCTTCTCTGTATGACTCCTCTCCAACATATAATCACAGGTTTTCTTACCTGCTTGATTCATGCACAGTTATAACACGAAAAGATCTTGTTTGCTTGCTCAGCTCCTGAGACTGAAAACTAACCGTAACAAGGAACTAGTAGCCAAGGCAGCAAAAGAAAACATGTACTTTGGTTATTTCTGATCACAGCCTGACACCCCAGCTTACACTGCTGAAATGGGGTTTCCCTGACCCAAGGTTTACCAGGGCGACTAAAAATTCTGGCCTGGGTATCCTTCTGCTGACTTCGCTCTGTCAAACCCTAGGGTTGCACATTTGGGTGTTACCACTGCCAGTCTTCAACGGCTGCCACCGGGTCCGTCAGAAACAACCTGCCAGGTATGGCTACTGAGCAAGAAGCTCCACAATTCAGGAAGAAATAGGTAATGGAAACATTTAATGGAGTAAACCAAATAAGCTCGTACCTCTGTGTCCGTCTCTTTCAGGTACAGATGCTCACAAATGATCATTACAAGTTCTACATTGCCTGAAATTCAAATCTGAAAACTGCTCTGAAGAAAACTTCATGGGAGTGAGGCAGGCGCCTGTTTTGACTCCAAAGGCAAACATTTCAGAGAGTTCATCCATTTCATTTGATTCACCTCAACAGCAGAGATGCTCAAAAATTGCTAATTAATCAGCTTATTAGATTACGCTTGGATTACGGAACTAGCGTTGCACAGATCAATTCTGGCTATCAGTTCTACATTTCATTAGATTCCGAGCAGATGGTCATTTAAGAGAAACCCACTGGAGGGAAGTTACTTGTGAGAGCAGCTCCGTGCCGTGGGGTCATGTCAGGGTGCAGAAGACATCCGCCATGCGCAGAGACCTCACCTCAAACCTACAGACACCACCGGAGACGATCAGAGAACCACGCAGCCAGCGAGGCAGCTGAAAACCAGACTCATTTATCATTACCAAAATAAAATCTGTGTGAAGTAAGGGATTGGTATATAAATACCACAATAAATAAACTAGCAGATCACTTCCCTGATTTCTAAAGCTACCAGATCGACACCGACACTAAGCATCTGGCCAAAATACTATTTAGACTGGTAAGGACAATGAGGAAAAGGTTATTGTTTTAATAAATACTATCAATAATGCAAGGAGACAGACAAAACTAAGCACTCATTAACAGCAAGCGATGCCTCAGAACATGTTTTTTTTTTTTGCTTGGCAAACACCAAATGCAGAATTCTTTAGTTCTCCTTTTCCTTTGTCCTGAATGCAATAAAAATAAAAATGAATATTTATTAGTAAAATTGCTTGAAGGCCTCTCCTCCCTCAACCCTCTCACACTTATTTTTTTATTCCTCATCCAGCTGAACTCATCTCATGTTTTAGCTATCAATTACAAAATAAAGAAAACACAATGAGTATAAGGAAGGGAGAGAATTTTTTAAAAAAAATTAAAAAGTGAAAGCAGACATTTAGTTGGAAGAAACAGCAAGAGGAACAGAATGAAAATAAATCCGGATGGCAGGAATGGGAAACAAGAAAAATGTTTTCACTTCTGAATTAGACAGCTCCTCCCCTTTCTGGCTATTTTCTTCAGTCAAGTATTTTCACCAGATAATCTACTTCACCTTGAAGTGTTTTTCAAGGCAGCAGACCTCAAAGGCTTTTTTTACTGCGGAAAATTTAACTAAAATGGACTTGCATTACTAGCATCATTAGTCCAGTTTCATTTATTTACACTCAGGCTAATTCCAAGGTCATATTTTAGAGATCACCACATAAGACTAGAGAGGAGAACAAGACTCGATGACTTTTCCTGATGCTTGCACTGACTCATCCTGCAATTTCTAGGCAGCGAGAGGCTGGAGCGCAATGTGATAATATTACGTAAAGACCTCGCCGGGCAGCGAGAAAACAAGTTGTTTTTAAAGCCCGTTGTTACCATTAAGGTTTTTACTAGGGATTATGTTACCGCAGCAAAAATTGCTCAGTTGTTCTGTCTTTCCCATCCTTATCAGTTCCCTGTCCTATGTACTTTCGCTGCAAAAGGAGCATCTGTAATCCCGAAGGGAAGGAATAAACACGGACTGCACCGGCTCTGACCCTTCCCAAGTTCAGATTTAGTGACCTTGCCAATCTTCCTGGGTCAGTCCTACTTCCTTCAAGGCCGGAGAAGCAAGGAAAGGAGAGATGGCAAAGGCTTGTTTTAGGCAAATGCAATATGACTTTGGAAAAGCAAAACATTTTCATTGAGAGCTGGTATAATAACAACTGCATACCATTAACTACATCAATATTAGCTCACCCTGACAAATTTTCCTGAAAAAATTTATTTACAAACCAGCCTTCTTTCTAAAAATGGATTGTTGCCAGAACTGTTGATAAAGAAAAAAAATCACTTCTTTATTAAGTATTTATAATGATATTTATCTTTTAAACATTTTCAACAATAGTAACAATAATGTTATCAAGAGAGTCCTTGGAGTAAAAAACATGAAAAAATCTGCAAAACGGGAAAAAAAAAAGCAGGCTGCAATCTGTAAAACAGAAATTATTGAAATGTTTAGCAATATGCTATTTTTACGTTAACTTGCATTAAATAATGTGAATGGAGAATCAGACACAGATAGTGTGAATTTATAATTTCTGTCCTACAAACTGTATAGTAACTAGTTGTCTTGGTAAAAACCCCGGGTCGCAGATGCTGAATTCACGAGGTTGCCCCTCAACACCTCTTGCCAGCTGCAGCAACTGTCCCTTACAGGCAGAAAACCTCCGTGCTTGCAGCTCACTCTGTACCACGAACACAATGACAAGACTAAACACTAGATATACCAATACCTAACAATATGACCTACATTACCTATCAATTATTATTAAATTAATTAATAATAAATACGCTAATTATTCTAACAAAGGTCTTTGCAATTCACTAGGGCAACATATTCTTACTAGTTTGATTTAACAAGGACTTAAAAGCACTTGTGACATTACTTGTGTGGAAATAGCCCCATTCAACAGCGGAGGGGTTTGAGGTTTGGGTTTTTTTAAACTAGTTAATAGACCTAAGCGATGGGACCTTGTTATCACTATTTCATTATGTGCACAACGTCCTTTCAGGGAATTTAATGAACCATGCAGAAAGAGGAAAAGAAAATATCAAAGGAGTTAGTGACCCTTGCCTCAAAAGTAAATTGTAAAGCCTTTCTAGTATTTTTGCTGAAGCATCTTTCTATATTTGTACTATATCCATGCTGGAAGTCGAGTTGTTATGACCAAAAAAATAAAAAATGATGTACAGCTTGGGAAAGCTGATTGAGGTGTCAAATGTCCACAGGTCTAGAGAACGATTTAATCAATACAAGAGGTATAGGGCATGAAGCTTGTATTGCCGTAGCTCGCCTCCTTTGATGCTTCGCTGTTTATTTACAGCACATTGGAAAGCTCCTCTTCATTTGAACCGACAACCGACCCACTGAAGTTCCCACGTGAAGGTCAGATGCCATTTGCAAGAGAACTTCAGAGGGTTCCATCATCCTGCTCCTTCTTTTGCAGGAAACAGCTTCAACACGCTTTCAACAGAAAGAAAACTACTACTCATTCCAACCCAGAGCTCTGGAGCCAAACTACTGGAATTTAGGAGAAGTGTGGATCCAGATTTTGCCAGTCCTTCTCCAATCTGTCATTCTTCATTGCAAGCAGGAATAAATTGGGCAACTATAACATCAACTATTTGGCTAATTTTCATTTTCAAGTCTTTAAGCCCCGTTGTTGAATCCATGTTTTTCTTAGGAGAATCTCCGTAATACCCTGGTAGCCAGCTTGTGCAAATAGCCTATTTCTCCTGATTTAGATAGAATAGTTTTAAGAGAAAATAGATCATATCACTTCAGCACAGCAGTTTTGATTTACTCAAGCTGAGAATTTGAATTTAAACAGTAATTTAGGAGTCAGTTTTCTTCATTTTTGTTATCTCTGCTTATTTCCCCGCCATTATTTGTGGAACAACCTACCAATATCGAAGGGTTGTATTTTCAAATTCATTTCTGGGGTTTCCTTCAGTAAAATTGCCTATACTCATTGCCAATTTTGAGGGGGAAAGAAACGTTTCACGTTTAGTAATCCTTTTATAAAATGAAAACACTTCTTCAGCACTGTACTTTGTCAAGAGACCAAATGCAACAATAGAACCAGATTGGAGGAAAAACTTTTTTTAAAGGCAGAAAAATAGTCCGAAATGATAATTAGTCAAATCTAAACCTCCTAGAACCATGAGAGGACTCTTTAGGTAACAAAAGCATCGCCTTATTTATGTTAATGTGCTATAAAATGCAGAGACATGCTGAAGAACCCAACAAATTTGAGTCTTATTTTCACTCTGACCGATTCAATGATTTGGGTAAGTGGAGCTGTTACCTCCCCACAGGAAAATCAGAGACTTTGTTGGTAAGAGGAAGAGTGTAGAAGGGGAGGCAGGACACAGCCGCTCTTCTCGTACCTCAGTAGTCAGGATCATCCATGTTTAAACCAAAAAAAAAAAAAAAAAAAAAAGGAAAAAAAACCCCAAACCCTATTTTTCTATTTGAAATCTGACATTTTTCTGTAGCATTAAATGGGAATTGCTTCCCTTCTTATACGTCGTCATTAAAAGCCAGGTGCTGTTGAGAAGTGTCTGGTTTTGGGGCAGAAATAAAGAAATCTGTATCCGCAACGCTTCACTCCAGAAGGGCTCAGATTATCATCAGGGTTATTAGAGCAAGGGATACATAGAAAAGTGAGGAACGTAAGACTGCAAATCTACAGTTTTTAATGAGCTCCACTACGGGAAAGTGGGTGGCTATTTCATGCCAAACCAGAATTTTGTCCCTGGCAAATAGTGGCACCTTGGGACCATCCTTTCAGAGCTCAGTGGCACAGAGGTCCCCAGAACAGAGGGGCTGAGCCCTGGGCTATAAAGACAGACAGCCTCCAGAGCAACAGAACTTCACAAATTATTTAAGAAAGGATATTGAACAAAGAGAAAGGGCCCCGTTATGCTCTGCTGCAACTGCATCTGAAATAGTGCCTGGCTGTCTGGGCACCTCATCTCACGATAACCACATATGCGAACCAGAGAAGTTACAGGAGGAGGCAACAAAAGCCGTCAGGGATGAAACAGTTTCCACCTTGGGGAAGAGACAACACCTGGAGAATGGGGCAATATTTAAAAAAAAAAAACACAAGCGATGTGGAGAAGTGGGCAGGAATACAAAGATGAGAGGATGCCCACAGAAGCTATTTGTCAGACTTAAAGTCAACAGAAGAAAGAGTTTTTTCAGGGAATGCCCAGTTAAGCTGCGAAGCTCACAGCCACCAGACACTTTGGTGGCCAGAAGTATCAACATCTTCAAAATGGATCACGGAGGACAGATCCAGTGGTCACCGTGAGGGCTAACAGCCTGGATACAGCCTTGATCTCAGAGCCATTAAGCCATTTATTGCCAAGAACCGGAGAAGTAAGCAGCACAGCAGGACTGCTCTCGACTAGTGCTTTTCATATTCAATACATATTGAAGCTTATACATGCGATAGCACTGTATTTCCATGAGAAATTCTACCTGGCTCTTTCCCAGCCAAATTTCATCAAAAAGGGTTATGTTCTCATAAACGCTTCGGTTTTGACAAAACCGGCTCTTTCCACCTAGCGAAAAGAAATAAATAAGAAAATCTCACCAGTTCTTACACTCCATGTAACTGAACCTAGTGGCAATTTTCTTCTGAGCTGCTTCAAACCTGGAAATGTTCCAGTCAAACCAATGAAGATACTGCAGAGTTCGTAAAAGAAGCCGCCCGCTGAGTCGCTGCATGTACAGGAGCTGCGTATGGGGTGAGCACTCAATTATGTCTGCTGCTTACCAAAACGCATCGCATTTTGAGTTGATAACTTTAAATAATGAGAAGGAATGCACAGCCTTCGTTTAAATAGATTTTTAAAAGAAATTGAATCCAAATTAGTAAAAAAATGGAAGTCCTCCTCTTTCCTTGCCTCACTTTTCCCCTCTGACACAATGGCAAAATAAACACAACAAAGAAAATACAACATATATGAATTCTCTTTCATTGTTTTACACAAAGTAGTTTAAGCACTATTTCCAGTGCTGTTGCCAGCCACGACAGGGATGACCTGCTTTATCAGAAACAGAGGGAGCTTGCCAACTGAAGGCACAGGGTTTGAGAAATACGTACCAAAAAAAAAAAAAAGGTCCTTAAACTGCTGGTGCTTACACATGGTGATATTCCAGCAAACAGTTCTACGTGTGCTTAAGTCGCTATGCATAAACTTGAATATGTACTTGTGTGGTCCATTAGGGAATAATAACAATAATAAAAATAGCAATAAAAACAAAGTAAAGTTTTAGGAAAAGTTCTTTACAAAGGGAAAAGAAAACAGCAAAAAGTCTCTTTTAAAAATTACAGAGGCCGCAGGGGATAAAAGCCCTCCTGTCTCCACTTGGAACAATTCTCAAATCAGAAGAGAAGGAATGAAGGAGGTAGAACAAGGGAAGTTCACCTCAGAGCACAAATCAAGCAATCACTTCTTCGGAGCACAGTTATTTTTGAACTTACCATATCATTTTTGTTAATATTAAAGGATTCTTAAGATCAAAATCTAAGATTTAAAAGCTTTTAAATCTTATTTTTAAAAAGTCTTATATTTAAAAGTTACTCATTACCTCCCTGAACTGAAATACAGATCTGTGTTAGAGATCAAAGTAGACGCATCGCAACCCAAATATAATTTAAACTCGCAGTTTGTGGGGGTACCACCTTACAGGTATCAGCATGGGTTTTTGCAGAACGATTAGCAGTTCCTCCCTCCGTGTGCAAGATGGTAGGATCAGCACCAACGTGTCAGTGCTACAGAACATGCTCAACTGCATACCAAGTCCTCTTCGTATTTTTCTTTCTTTGCACACAATTCTCCTATTCTTAAGGCATTAAAAACAAGACCGGAAATCAGTATTGAAGGCAAAATACCTTACCCTGCTCCTGAAAATAACCCTGCTTTTATACAAAAAAAAAGGCCACAAAAATTAGTTGTAGGGAAAAATATCCCGTATTTTTCAGAGAAAAATACTCATTTCCATTCCCAGTTGTGTTGAGGCGGTGCCAATGATTGGCTCCATATGTTTCAGCAATTGGAGCCATATTAACATTCTTACAGTTCTTTTGCTTTCACATGCTTTGTCTTGGTTACATTCTGCAAACCTGGGAAATCTAGCATTTCTTAACACCCTCCCCCCGAAATAAAGACCGATTCGGTTTCCTGGCTACACTGGCTTCTCTATCCCACTCACAACAACCGTGATTTCTCCAGACAATGCAAGGAGGTAGAAGGAGACCCATATCTGGCTTCCAAAATACGTTCGTTTTTGAGGAAATTCTGGTTGACTGCATAGCAACATGCAAAGATCACTTTTAAAGGAAGAGCATCCTTGCTTCTTGTTACAGCAAAACGGTAATAGAGTCTACTTGTATTTTTCCTTGAAAAAAAAGACAAGCAGAAATATTCATCCGGATCCAGTGACAAACTAGCAGTGAAATGCTAGTTGGGCTGAGACAAAGCAGACTAACTTAATAGCTGTAATTTTCATCAGTACTGGAATACGAGTGGTAGGATGGAAAAATCACTTTCCAACCCATAACACTGGCAAGTGTCTTTTTCCAAGACAACCTGTTTTTCTAATGCTGTTGACCACAAAGCCATTCAAATGCATGGTTTCCTTAGAGGAAGGTAGATCTGCTTAAGACAAGTAAAACTACCACCACGTGAATTTTACACAGGTGGTTCTAAATAGTTTATTTTTCATCACAAAAAGTACGGGACAACCCTAGCTGTGAGAGAATGCAATACTTCTCTTTCAAACAATATTACTAAGACTCAGCGAGTCAAATCATGAATCTTTTGTCCCATTAAAACTCCTACTCAAGTTAGTGCCGGGAGCAGGGATGTAAGTAAGAGCAGAGCCTTGAGAAGAGGAAATACTGGTTTCTTGGATTTTACTGCGTAGCGGCTTATAGGTTGGCAGGTCATATCCCTACTCCTAACTAAAAGATGAAACATCATCATAAAACAGGCTGGCATGAAACAAGTGCTTGTGGTGTTGCTGGTGTGGGGCTTTTTAATTTTAAAACCTGACAAAACCCAAATCTGATTCTGATTCCCATTAACTTAAAACAAAAATTCTTGTGTGACTTCCAACCAGCAGTTTCGCAAACCAGAGCTTTGAAGTGCCACCTAACCAGCAATAAAGCGGGTGTCTATGCTATGGAAACACAGGGGAATTCAGAAAATTCCTTTCAAGGACAGTGGAATTTTTAGGACTGTGCTCCATTTCTAAATACCAAGCATTTTCAAAGAAGTAAAGAGAAGAAAGGAAAATTAAAAAAAAAAATCCCCTCAAACTGAAAGCAAAAACCTTCTCCTAGCCAAACCCCAGATTACCGATAGGCTTTCTGACATGCATTTTATGGTATTTAAAGAACTTAACTAATGAATCTCTCAAGCCATTGGTGACTGAGATCTTGCTGCAGCAAAGCCTTTAAAGCATCTACTTAGATTTAAGTCAACTGGAGCGAATGAGTTTTGAGCATGCATCAAAGATTACTCAGGTTATAAAGTCACGAGGATATGCCAAAGGAACAAAGTAAAGCTAACGACAAGTAATCAGATGATATTTATGAAACACGCACTTTCAAGTTTAAAGTAGTTTCTTTATAAAACAATGCAGAGAATAGTCGGAAAAGGGGAAGAAAACCACCCTAACATTGCGAAGGAAGATAACTGACAACTGCAGGCAGCTGTAGCACTGAGGAAGCAATCATAACCATCACACTTATATTCGACAGATTTTCTTCCCCCCACCTCCTAAATGTGATGACGGGAACTAGGCAGACATAAACAGATCCGAATTTTGGTGCCACATTTGTCAAACGCCATTGTGAAATCTTAGAAAACTATTCAAGTTCTGTTGGATGTAAATAGTGCCATGCAGGCTCTCCTCAACAAAAGGCACCTGGGTTAAAATCAAAATCGAGATTGTGCAGAAGCACTAAACAATGCTGGCACACCGAATGACCACAGTCTAGGCAAAACATATCATCCCCTGCAAACCTGTTTTGCAGACAAATATTCCTCGCTGTCAGGGTATTGTACTGAATTAGGTATGAAATCTCCACTACCTCTAATTTCTAAAATCCCATATTCTATCATTTGCAACAGAGATTTCATTTGAGAGTTGTGTGCAAAGCCTTTTTCCTGTAGAGCGCCTACCTATTTGAGATGATTTTCAAAAATTAAGTACTGAATATGCGTTAAGAAAACCCATAACGTGAATACAAATGGAAATATTTACCTTCAGCAAAGACACTTTGCAGTTTTAGAAGACCTGATGAGCATGAGCTATGTTTTGCCCGACCATCGTCATTTTACAGTGGGGAAACAGGGGCAGAGCAAGTTTGAGCAACTTGTTATGGAGCTGTGTGACCCTGAGGGAGAACAGGACCTAATCCTCAACCCCCAAGGCCTTAGATCTATGCTCAGACTACAGTGCTTCCCAGTGCCTTACTCTTTAGGCCATGCAGTTGGCATGAAGACAAACACACAAACCAGGCAACCTTTGGCCACTCACATATAGGATGCAGTGGTGCTACCATTTGCCTCTGAGGTCTTTTGGAGACCTTTGTTGAATCTCCTCATCTCTCACTTACAGCAGCCAAACAAGTTAATGGAGGTCCTGCTGTACCCCCATGATCTTCTCAGCAGATCCCTCAGTCACCCTGGAGATGACGGAGGAGAATGCTGTCACGTCCTGCTATTTTAATGAGACAGTTCTATGCCATGGAAGAAGGGACTTGTTTTTCTTCCTTTTATTTACTTATTTGCCTGGGGGGGGGGGGGTGGGGGGCCGCTGCTGAGTATCCTTGAATGGTCCCAAGACAGTAAGGCAGGCCCTGAAGTTTAAGGAAGCAGTAAGTAGCAACATCTCCCATAGTAGCAGAAGCATCAGCAGCAGGAAATCAGAAATGGAAGCTGAATTAGCAGTGTTGAGCAGAAAGTTTCAGCAGCAGTCACCAACTGGCTCTTCTCTCAGGGATGACATCCCAACGGGGTGTACCCATTTTTCTCCTGTGTCCAGTGGCATGTTTATAAGCTGCAGAACAAGGACAAGCGACCATTATGCACAGGTACGCACACACCAACCTTTAAAAGGTGACAAGTAGGTTTTTCCACATGATCACACCCACAGACATTACTTGGCAAAATGGATAATGAAGTAAAGCAACTGGGTGACAGTAAGTAACTGCTAAGGTGAACTCAGAGTCCTTTTATTTTGCAAACAGTACTGCTTGCCATTAATTATGGGCAAGGCAAGAGAGGAGCGTTCCTCCAAGGCGGATACCTGGAGAAGCAGAACACGACGGTGCCAGAACACTTCTCTCCGGGAAAAGAAGGATGCACAGGAGGGAGATGCAAAACGCTCAGACGGGAATTTGAACACTGCCTGAAACGCTCAGCTCATCAATAAATTTGTCTGCCTAACACGTACGCTTGACCAAAAGCAAACATCCCGAGAAAGAGAGCGCTTTACTACTTTCAGCACAGGTGTAAAAAAATGCCTGTGTATTTCTGTATGAAACAGGCGAATGAACAATGAGACCCCTGCTCTGTGTTTGTAAAAGGCCAAATGTCTTTAATACGAAGGACAACAGCACCGGTTTTTTGCTTTTGCAGGGTTTTTTATTTATTTTCTTATCACCCTTGTTGATAGCAATATCAGTTTCATTTATATTTTTAAATTAACAAATAACCACTCTGTTTCAGAAATCCGCAAGAAAGGGACTCCCGCCCAGAGCACGGGGAGACAGCTGTGGTTACAACCATGTCATTAGGACTCCTCGGTCAGCACCTAACACAGCTCTTCAAGACGCAGCAGTCTGGTGGTCCGGACACGCTACGGCAAGAGCTAAGCCATGAAAGGCCAAGCCCAGAGACGTTATTCATCTGCCTGGGCTCCGTTGAGACCTGCCAGAATAGAGCCATGCTGCATTTCCAGGGTACAGCTCAAGGGGAAGGGCTCTCTTAGAAGAAAAATTAAGCTATCACAACAGGGGACCAGGGTGACGGCCTTTCTGTGGGAGCAGCGGCTTTGCAAGTGGGTCCAGCTTCTTGCTGTCGAACGAAGCTGACTTTCCTAATGGGCACCGTGGAGAATGGAGAGATTGCCCCTGCCACGACTCCCTTCTGTGTGGTTCACCCCGAGCAGAGATAACCTGGCCAGAGTTACCCATGAAGAAGCCAATTCAAAAAGCAAATGTTCTATTTTGGCCTGCACGTGTGAATATTAACGATCTCTGACCGACGATTGCCTCTTGGCGCCCACGTAAGAGGAGCACGCAATGTTGTGGTTGGGCTGATAACAACACGCAGCTTCAACTTCCAAACTGCGGATGCTGAGCAAATGATCAATTTCATACCCCCCCGCAGGAAGCTAAATTATTCATTCAGAACACCTTATTTTTATAGATACTTGCATTCAAAACCTGCTTTCACCTGTTTGCATGAGTGCCAAAATGAAAGCCCCCACTTGCTCTGTTTTCTATTTCTACATTAAATTTTTCCACACAGCAGAATGTATCTCTCCACTGCTTCCACAGAAACCTTATCAACAACCCACAATTAATAATATCATGTATTATTTCACTGAGATGAAATAATACCATACGCCTCGTCAACGTTTTAAATAAACGCCCACCGCTCAGCGCAAGGGGGAAGAGTCCGTAAGGCCAGCATGTGCTAAACCACCAGATTTACTATACTATCCCTGTTGGAAATACTTTCCCGTTCTGACGAGATTTAGTAGTAGGCATCCCAAGAAAAAGGAGGACAGGAGTTGGCGGAAAGGCTCCTTAAGTTCCCTACAAGAGTTTGTGCATGCTCCCATGTGTCAGGGTCACTTCAAAGGCTTTGCTCCCTACCTTGTGGGAAAGAAGGGATGCAAGAGGGACCGTGAAGGACCACTTCACTGCTTCTTTTCCTCATTTCACTAACAGCTGCTCTGAAGGGCGCTGGGGATGAGGAGTGGAATTACGACAACCCGTAATACTCCCTTTTGTCCAACGCCAGACACAAGGCCTGCCGAGGCTGCGCACCCAGGCTGTGCAAGGGTTACCGTGCCTGGCCGAGGACGTGCAAACTTCAGGCATTGCCTTCTTTTCCCTATGACCCTTCATGAAAGTAGGACAAAAGGTGCCTAGATCCCTCCACTTGTGAATTGTTTTGATATACCACCACAAAAGGTTCTCGAGACAATAACGTTTTCAAACTACCTACCTAATTCATTGCCTTTGCTGGAGGATCTGTGTAACTTCACATTGGAGGAGGTAGGGGAAGCTGTTTGAAAGGAATTCCAGCCCTCAATACCAAGAGGAAAACAGGCATTTTAAGGACACAGACTGCATATAAAACAAACCGAGATCACAACCTTTGTTGTCCCCAGCAGCCCCCCAACTCCCAACAACCCCAAAAGACAGGGTTATTTTTCAGTTGAAGGCTCTCAGGACCCTAACAGTCACCTTCCAGGTCTACCACATTTCATGTGTGACATACGGGCCATTACAGAATGGGATAATAACATTTCCTAGCGCGCCTCTGTCTTGTCTAATTAGACTGAGTGGTTCATGGAAGTCTCTCTTGAGGTTTGGGTAGAGAGCTCAGAACAACAGAGTTGTGATTTCTATTGGCTCTTCTTGTGAAGAAAGGGTAATGCAAGCAATACACTTGCAAGAAATCTACAAGACTTTGTAGAAAAAAATGTATTTTAAACATCCAGAGCATCTACTTCTACTGAGTCCCACTACAACTCAGCATGTGGGGACTTAAACACAGGTCACTTCCTAACGTAGCACCAAAAAGATGGACATCCGTTTCTGCGGACTGCACGTGGTGCCACCGTGGCCCTCACTTAGAGAGCACTTCAGCTCCCGCAATCTTCAGGATCATTTAAGAGTGTGGATAACCATTTGCTTTTTTTCACATTTAGGGAAGGAGAGGCACAGGACTCGACAGCGACTTCGCACAAGGTCACACAACAACTCCAACAGCCAAGGGAAGGACAGATCTCGGGCGCTTTACTCCTAATAAACCGCCCAGCTCTCTAAATCATTTTTTATATTGCCATTTCCGAGGTACACCATGGCACAGCAAACTCATTAATTTACTAACAACTGTTAGTAAACGTTTTCCTGTAACATTTCCCCAGTTACCAGCTAATGTTTCATTGGAAAACTGAAGTTTTTATTGACAAAGCCATTTAAAATGTAAAATGAATCACGCAAACCTGCAAACAGGAGGGGAAGAGTAATCCACGGAAGAATTACATGGGGATGTTTCCAAACATGAGAGAGAGAGAAGGGCTGAGGTGACTTTGCCCAACAAGGCTAGCGGGAAAGGAGAGATTTCACCTTTAAGTGGAAGCAGCTGTTGCAACCTGCCCAACCCCACCGGAATGCGCGTGCCGGGGCCATGTCTCGCCGGGGCTTTGGCACCGGGACCGTGGCAGCTTTCCTGTGGGCAGGCAGCTAACTCACATTTCTGTTATTTTATCCCAAAAGAAGTTACCATGGAGACTGGCATGAAAGTGGCAATAGGCCAGCCAGATAGAGATGGAAAGCAGGGGAGGCAGAGAGTCCGGCGCTCTCAATAATCTGCCCGAGATCTCCGACTCCTCAGGCCGGGCGCTGGGTTGTTCAGCTCCGTCTCTCCCGTAGCAGCAGCAGCAGCGTATCAAAGAAGGTTTGACGGAGTAGGTAAATGCCAGCCATTAAAGGTAATCTATCACAGCTCATGAACACCTAGTTAACAGGCATCAGATTGCTTGCTATGTATTTGCGCGTGCAAAAGTTGTTAAAAGCAGCGTTAAAACGACGCAGTAAAGGAAGGCGTTTATTTCCCAGGAGAAAGCGTAGAACGCAAACAGCTTTCCAAGAGAGTCTCTTCTCTTTTTTTGTTGGGTTTTTTTTTTTTTTTTTTGAAACAAAACATTGATCAAATACTGTTCTCCGATTCCCTACAGGCAAGAGTGATTAACTTTTTAAGGGAATTAGGAAAAATCCCTGACGTGTTATGGGCGGAAGTTTCACATTTCTGATTGTGTGAAACCTTGCCATAGGTAACCCTGCTTTGGCAGGGGGGTTGAACTAGAAGATCTCCAGAGGTCCCTTCCAACCCCAACCATTCCGTGATTCTGGGATGATTATGGTGCACTTTGGGAAGTGTCGGTGGGAGCGGCAGGTCTTTGCAAGAGCTGTGCTTTCCGAGGGAAGGACCTGAAGGACTCAGGAATAGTTTAACCAAGCCATAATAGGCGTGGGGTGGGGAAGAGGAGGAGGAAGGGAGGAGATGCCATTCCCACCCGGAGGTACTGGGAGCCAGCAGAGGGCTAGGTGCAGGCTCTGGTATCTGGAATACATTGAACCTGAGGGCTGAAACACGCTCCCCATCC
>NW_009622448.1:11795-51865 GCF_000690535.1 Cariama cristata | reverse complement strand
CTGTCTGTGCACCTCTCTTCAGAAAACATTCACATAAAATTCAAAGCTTAAGACTCTGCCCAGGACAAGAGTAAAACCTGTGAGAAAACAGAAGAAACAAGGGCTCAGGATGAGAGGAACTTCCTCCATGTATGGTTGGTTTTTTTTCTTCCTGTGTGCTTTTCCCTTTTCTTTTTTTCTAAACGAAGGCAGAGCTGATGAACCGCAGGCTCCCCGCCGCCAAGTTTAGCCAATGAGCGCCGCAGGATTCCAACACACATTTCTGCTTTTCAGACCCATTGTGAACTTTATGGACCATGTTCTTCCTCCATCCACAGGGCAAACGTTCCAGGAGTGATTCACAAGCCCTGCCACTCGCTACCAAAACATGCTCCCCTGAGCTGGTTAATTTAAGGCTGAAATTAGTCTCTCTGTGCTGACAACCTTTTTATGAAGGCAGCATAATCCCACAGAGCACTTACTGCAAGCATTTCAAATCCTGATGTTTTATAGTGTTACTTTTTACAACATATGTGTATATTTGAGAGGTTTCTTTGATACATTCCTTTACCGCAGCACAAAGCATAAAAAACGACCCACAGAGCTTCCAACTTCCTGACATTGCTCCTTGCGTTTGCGTACATAATGGCAATGTCATCTAAATTGTTTTGAAGTACAATTTACAGCGTTAAATGACATGTTGATTTTTAATACATTTCCAATTTTACTTTTGTACCACAGCGCAACTGCTGGAGTCTGTCTAGACAAAAAGGTAGTTTAATCCAGTAATCT
This sequence comes from Cariama cristata, assembly GCF_000690535.1. Lineage (NCBI taxonomy): Eukaryota > Metazoa > Chordata > Aves > Cariamiformes > Cariamidae > Cariama > Cariama cristata. The sequence goes on along the minus strand of NW_009622448.1, from coordinate 51,094 downwards.
TTCTATAAACCGCTGAAATAATGCCATCTATTTCTGCATGTGTGTCTGGAAAAACTAATAGAATTTCTGACATTTCTGGAGATACTAAAAAAGCCATAAGTGACATGCAAGTATTCTCCATAGAAAGTTCTGAGGTCAGATGAGGAAACCAAAGTATTTTAACAGACTGAATAGCTTAAGTTTGCATTTTATGACATTGAGTAACCATACATACCCTACAGTTTTACATCTCTACCTTAATTCCTCTGAAAACTCTCCTTAGCGGCATAATAAATGCTCTCCGTCTACAGTGGCAGGGCTGGTCCTGAGAGCCCCGACAGAAACCCATCAGTCCTGGTTCCCGGGGACGCGTCTCTTCCTTTTTAGAGGGCAACTTCACAGGTTCTGTGAAACGGTGCGGATTTCAACAGATCACTAGAACTCTCCCTCTCTCAATGACAGTACCTGTACAGCAGAAGAGGCAGCAAGTCATGGGGTGGGAGGTGCTGGAGCAGGCAGGAGCTACTTCTGCGCCTTTTGCCCCCAAATAAAGTATGCTGAGACTATACCATCACTTAAAAAAAAAAAAGCCTCGCTTCTCATTCTATTCCCATGCCTAAAACCTTCAACTTGATGTACCACAAAAGCTGCTATTTCAATTGATTGTTCAATAAACGAAACTAGATGGACAAGTCTTTCCTATGTAGCACAGGGCATCAAATAATCTGGAAGCAAGTCGCAGACCTGATAATTCATTACATCCAGTTTCCAAGGCAAAGTGGGAAAGTAGGGAGGGGGAAGGTAAATATCCTGTCCTTCAAGGTAACGAAGAGTTCATTCCGTCATGGAACATGGAAGAAACATGGAGAGCAGTTCGAATTAGGACAAACTTTTGCAAACTGAAGAAAACCAAAAAATGCAATTAAAAGGATGTTCATGAACTTGTGAAAAAAAATGACACGCTTTTACTAGAATGCTTCTCTACAGTAAGATGCATTTCACACCTGATTTTCTGAAAAGGCCAAACCAAAAAATGTTTGGAGAAGTCAGAAGGGGAGAAAGGCGTGGACAACCATGCAGTTAGGTCACCACGTGCTCCCTGAACGCGCATACAACCGTGTTGTCTCCTTTAAAGCCATACTTAGTGGCAACTTTCTCCTGGAAAATATCAAAGCTGACTCCTTCCTGCTTTTCCAGTAGACTTTTTCTGATTAACAACTTCTTGTCAAAAAAAAGGGGAGAAAAAAAAGAAAAACATGCCTTGAAATCACAGGTTCTGAAGATCTTAGAATTAAGAGCAAGTGTGATAATTGATCACAAAGTACTGCGAGAGAGAAATGACTGCTCACAGCACTCGGCTAGGCTCTCCCCTACTGCGACTCACCTTAACGTCTTTTATAACCCCATTAAGCACCTGTCAAACGTATTAGCAGCGCCTTAGTTCACTACTTTGAGAGTGTTACAAATTTTGAAAGCTAGGGGTTATTATTACCCACTTTTTTTTGCCTGTACACACATCGGTGCACCTTTTAACGCTCTCCTGTCTCGCACTCCTACAGATGTTATTTGGGACCATTTAGGACTTTTCTAGTGCACCTTGCACATTAAGTCTCTGATTGCTGAAAAGACATTTGGATGAGGAAGAAGTTGCTATCGAAACAGAAGAAGAATTACTATGTCCAAACAATTCCTTTTACTTTTTTTATTCCTCTCCCCAAATATATTTCAGGAACTGCTCCTACCCCTCTGACTCTCGAGCATCAGCGCGCGTGCCACTGTAGACAGAACACAATGGCAATCAAAAGAGCATCACCATGGCAGAAATGCCTCTTCATGAAAAAAAGCAGGCAGACATAGTTTTGTTCACAAGACAAATTTACATATTAAAGTCTGTATTTATCAATATTTGATTTAAACGTCTGTGCCGGCACATTTATTGAACAAAGCCAGATGGGTGCAGGCAGTTGCACATCTGTATTCATTAACAGAGAGGAAGAGAGACATTCACAGACAGCCACAGCAACAAATAAAGGAATGAAAAGCATTTGGTTGGACTGTAAGCACTTTACCCCTGTTCATCAATAAACAATGGAGCCTTCCTCAGGCCTACGTACATCCTTAACTTTAAGGACCAAAGTGCTTAAGTTAGGAGAGTAGCTGATGCAATCAGTGGAGAGACAGAGATGCTGGCAAAGGTGCTACAGCCCACTGAAGACATGATTAGGTAGACCTCTCCTCCTTGGCCACACAGGGAAGCTAACGGTTCCTCAGTGAGCTGGGAGAAATTTCAGCTTCAATATTTAACTGCCAAGAACAAATTTGTGTTTATGGTGAACTAAAATGATAAAACGCCTTCTATGGAGTGGGCTTACATTATCACAAATGCAATTAAGTTTTCAAGGATGTTCTTAGCATTAAGGATTGAAGCAAAAATTTCCACTTGTCCTTAAAATTAAAGACTTAAGCGCACTTTCTGACTGAAGCTGTGGCTGCGCTACTTATATGAGCATCACGCGCGGCGGAAAAAGATGTACAACCCAATTTCTCTTACATGCAATCTCTACTGATGAAACCAAGATAAAACATCTTCTACAGGAATTCATCAGTTTATAGGATGAGGCCAACCATTTGGGACAACCTCCTTTTAGACAGCAGACAAACAACCTTCAGGCATGCAAAACAGCCATCCGCCTCGCAGCTACCATCAACCGGAACAGGCTACTGCTCACACCCAGATTTTCAGCAGCACCTAAAGACTCCGATCAGCAAGCCTCACAGTTTTCAAGAAACTCCATTTTGAAACTAAAACTACCCATGAAACTCCTTCTAACTGCTAAGCACGGTGGGTACGCAACTTTTCAAATCAAAGATGTTTTGTCGCTTAAACGGGAGCGGAGTGCTTCACAAAAATTAATGGTTTCATAGGTGGTGATCATTCGTAAAGCTTACAGCACTCTTTCTTAAGACTGTAGGCTGAGGAAACCCAGTGGAGACCACCCTGCATTAAATGCAGAAATGAACAAATTAATTCTGAGGAGAGAGGACTGACACAGGCGGTGCGTGTTAGCTCTGATGGGCCCTTCTCAAGGGGAAGACAAGGGAACCGGGGGGAAGCAGCTACTCCGTTCTGCCAGCGTCATGCAAATCCAAAATGAGTCTGGCATAAAACTGAAGGCATCGCGAGGAAAAGTCTTTTACGTTTGCATCCTCCTTACAGTACATGCACGTGCTTCCAAATTAAATGGGACAATGAGACCTCAGTGTGGGACTTACAGATAACACAGAACCAGTGAGAGATATGTCACCTGCCGCTGCACTGAAAAACATGTCTTTTGGATAAACGACCGAGATCACAGGGCCCAAACCGTGCTTGGTTTACTCCGAGCGAGAAGAAAACTCTATGCCTTTCAGCCTAGGTCACTACCACCGATAGCTCTGCTTCCTAGGAGGAGAATCATACACAAAAACCTAACTGGATACACTGCTGTGTGCAACAGAACTTAAAATTAAACACTGACATAATCGAGAAGTTTAGATCATAACAGCCCCCTGCCAGTCTACAATATTATGCTTAAATCTGCCAGTAGAACGTGGAACAACATAAATATTGCATCAGTGCTTTGGAGCTTACAGCGTGTTACAACTTTGCTTCACAAGGAATATACTTCATGTACTCTCCAGTGGGAGCTAATAGTAATTCAGCAACCCACTGAAGTGCTTTATGCTGAATAAAAGCAAATACCTTAATGCCAGAAGGAAATAGTTACTTCTTATATACAGGTTATGAATAAAACCATCCAGCTTCCTATTTCTGATTTGCTAGGAAGGACGCAATGAAAATGGTGCCTCAGCTCCAGCACTGGGTAGCAGGGTCTGACCGGGCAGCGCTGCCGTGGGAATCGCTGTGCCTCGCATCCAAGAACACGATCTCTGCGGAAAAGCCTCAGCTACTTATCTTGGTTGCTAATCACCGCTTCTGGGAACACAACGACGCGACAAGAAAGGCTTCTGTTTTGTTCCAAAATCTTCAATACAAAATGGCAAAAAAAGGCATCTTTAAAGATTTTTAAAACTCCCTCTTTCCAATTATTTTTCTATGTCTCAGAAATAAAACGCAAAGACCAAAGCCCCGCTGATACCCCACGCTGCCTGAGAGCACACATCTCCTTTTGGAGGAAGGGGCGTTTCCGTACACAGCCCAAGTTATGCACAGAGTCACGACCTGCCATCAGCTTCCCAGAACCACCGAGGCAGGGTTCACACTGCAGGGCCGAGGGCTGGGTGGGCTCCTCCTGCCTCCAGAAGCTCCGCCGATCCCTTGGGTCTCTGAGGATGCTCCGCGGACCGAGGGAACGTGTGCGCCTGCGTGCGCTTCACGCTCCTTCCCCACACGTGCTCTGGGGGAACCTGCCGAAAGCTTCACCCAGCTCGTGATTATGCTCAAGTTTTAGATAGGCCATCCTGACATCTTCTCTCAGACACACGGACACCTTGTCTCCTGAGGAGGAAATTTAAGAGCCAGATGAGAGGTCCCCGGGGTGGCATTTCTCAAACAAGCTCGCAGGAGCTGCGTGTGAGGCCCTCTGGTAAACTGTCAAACCTCCAGCTACAGTGAACGTTATTATACTTGCAGTTCTTCGAAATGATATGTTTTCACATGGTGACCACACATGAAGTCTTTCATGGTCACACACGGCCACCAAAGCAGTACTTGAGGATGCCTTGTTTACCAGCACAATTTTATGGGCCTTTTACCACCAGGAAACTGGGATGAGGAGCTGAGCGTTTACGTACAGGAAAAACATCTCTGAGCCTGCCAGGAGGACAAGCTCTTCATGCCAGTGGTCTTGGTCCTCCTATGGTTTTTGTTCATTTCTTCATGGCTCTATTGGAACCCAACACCTGCCCGTTCAGCAAGAGAGCACTTGCTTAGTAAGAGGAACCTGATGAAAACCCCAGGAAATATGGCTTCATTGCTGAGCAGCTTCCTCAAGTCGTTTCATAAGGGATGAGATCTGGTCTTGGTTTAGCTTGAGTCACGACAGTGTTTTCACACAACGGTAAAGCCTGAAGGGTACCATCAAGGTACCTTCTACTCTGTGGTACGAATCACGGCAGCTTCACCGGTCATCTTCCGCATCATTTGCTCTTTGCTAGTAGCCGGCACAGTCTGGGAAAGAGGAGATGTTTTGGTCTGTTTTCCCATGCCTAAGAAGTGCAATGAAAATTGCCCGAGCTCACTTTCCAGCCCCGTTTCCAGCAGGAGCGGCCCCCGGGCACTACTCCTGCTCAGCCATGCGGAGTTGTCTCAGGCCGCAGCCTGCACGACCACAGCACTTAGAGGCAGCCACAAAGAGGAGGCACCTGGCATGTCTTCATCTCAGAAAACCAAGGGAAAGCAGGTGGAGCGACGTCTTGTACTTACTGTACACTGAAAGCCAAAATCTGACCTACTGCCAGGCCTCAGATCAGAGAAGAGTTGCAGCTCCTGATTTGGCTCAAAAGAGAAACTCTCATGCATTTTAACAATTCAACTCTCTACAGCGTGTCATGGTAGATGAAATCACACATATTTCCTTTCCAGAGTGCTTTCAGTCGGTTATAAATTTGCCAGTGTTGCTTAGACCAAAGTCAAGGCCTTGGCTCCTACACAGGAGATCAGACCGTAACCGGACTGCAGCACAAGGGTGTCCCTGTCCCCGACACCTTCTCTCCTCCACAGCCCAGGGCAGTCACATCTCGGCAAGAAGAGGCCGGAGGCTGCAAGCAAGCATTGCTTGGCCAAGGCACTGTCCCTCTCATGAAGTGACCTGAGGGGCAACCAGTTGTCGCCCATCGCTCTCAGAGAAGGTGGGGTTCCCCTGAAGGTGCTTCAGCAGTTCTTTAGAGATCTGACACCAGAAGACTGGCTGCTTTGACTGAAGGATCAAGAAAGAAACACCGGGCTTGGCCGATTTTTATTTTCCTCGGCAGAGCTTCTCCAGCTTTTCCTGCCGCTAACTAAAGAGAAGTCTGTCTCTGCTGCTTCAGTGGCTCCAGCCCCTGCAGAAGCTCTTGTCCGCTTTCTCTCACCGTTCACAACTGCCTTGTGCTACACAGCCTACGAGTATGTGGGTAATTAAATAGACCCCAAAAAATCCAAATTTAAAATGGGAAATTCTAAAGGAGTCTTTACTGCCTTTGATAGGTGAATAACTAGTCAGGTTTGCTTCCTGAAAGTAAATCACTCCAGAGCAATCAAAGTGCTTATTTGGTTTTAAGCCAAGCACACAGATAAGCTTGGTGCAATATCCTGTGCACACCTGCCATCTCACCTGTGAACACATTGATTACCACTTTTTTCTCCCCGCCTTGCCTGCACTGGATGTAGTCAAACATCTCCTGCTTGAGGTCTGCACCTCACACAGAGCCGCGGCCTCCCAAATAACTTTGCGTATAAGGAACAATGAAACAATCGTCCCGTGAAGGATTTGTTCCCCCACAACATCTATATACTTGAGTGGCACCACAAATCAGCCAGCCATCCTCAAATTAAGAGAAAAGTGGGTCAATTTAAGGCCAGTTAAGGAAGCTGTCCACATGAGACACTTTGCTGCACACCCACCAGGTCGGTGCCTCGCCACCGCACAATTCACTGCTAAGCTACCGAGGGCTTCTGCCTCAGGTTTTTAAAAGCTCACAGAACCCCAACTGCTCATCGCCACCGAAGAAAAAATAAAAATAATAAACCATAAAATTCTCCCCCTTGGGTAGGGGGAAGGACATAAAAGGCAGCCCGTGGCAAAGCCCTTCATATTAAAGGACTGATCCCACTGCTCTCCTGCAAGCAAAACTCCCACACTGAGATCAGCATGTGCGGAGTCCAGGGTCAAGTTTTGTTCCATTTTTTGTTATAGAAATTGCTTGGAGCGAGGCTCCCTTATCTGTGCTTTTGACAAATGTGATTTGCCATTAAACTATACCGAGGCCCGTGTACTTCTCTCTGCTTCAACAACTTTTTAAGTCATTGTCCCCTGGAAATAAGAAATGTGCACAGCGTGTGTTGTAATCAACATCACAGGAGAATTCTGCTCCGCTTTACACAAAACTTAGCCAGCGTCATTTTAAAAAAAGACATTCGGCATAGGCAGGTAGATAGATAGCTGTAGATACAGATCTATAATCTCTGGTTCTGGACACAGGGAGCCCTAGATCCAGCTCCCTCCTTCATCTCAGGAAGAAACAGCTGGGCAAATGGTTGGCAGTAGGGTGTTTTATAGTTTAACCAACACACATAATCCATAAATACAATTCCTACCTGAGAAAATCCCATACTGTGTGCTGACTGACACGTCTCCCGAGGTCATTTTAAAAGCTACTTGTGTCCTATGGGTTTATTTTGTTGTAGAGTTGTTCTTTAATCCCCCAGTAGCTATACATCAGGACCGTGTACCATCTGTCAGTTAGCTGATGGGCTGAGGCAGGGTGATGGAGAGCAGAAAGCGATGAGATTTCACTGCCTCTTGTCAGTCACTGGGAGGGGATGTGTGATTTTTCCCTGGTGGAACATATAATGAAAGGTTGCTCACCACCACATACTTAAGGCAGACAGCACAATGATGAGCTTCTCTGAATCTCAAACCATTTCAGCACACGTTCAGGACTTTGGACCTCAGTGCACGAATATATCCAGACCGCTAGAAATGTCATCATCATCAAGACTCGCTCAGGGATGAGGGGAGAAGCTATAGCTGAAGAAACAAGAATATTGGAGAAATGGCCTAGTCTCTTCCGAAGCTATGTGAGACTACGTTTTCCTTTTTCTTGTCACTATTTGGTGTTAACTAATGAGAGAGACATCAAAAAATAGTGCGTTGCTGGTTAAACGCACAGAATATTCTTTGTTCCAAACTCCCGAGGTTTCAGACCACAGATGTTCTCCCCTGCTACAATGAATTCTAAAGAGCCTGACGGTGCCAGGACCCTTAGAGTTTGCTTGGCTTATGGTGATTTCTATAGATTACATTTATGAAAACAAAGCAGGGCAGTCTAAACGAACTGCTTTGCCAGGAGCAAACACAAGCAGTGACGCTGCTCGCCATGAAAGGAAGCGTTTTCCGTTACCTTTTTTGCACGTGACGTGGCTTCGCCTCTCAGACCCACGCAACCTAAAGTTTCCTCAGCTGGGGCAGTCCACAATCCCAGAGTCCACCAGCTGCCACATAGGATTTTGGGGTTATAAAGCCAGCTTGCACAAAGCGTGTTTGGAAATGCAGTACCCTAGCAGGAGCTCTGGGAAACGTTTGAGTCCGATGCCTCAGAGCTACAGGGGCAGAAAGAAGGGAACAGATGTAGAATTAAGTTGAACGCAGAGGTCTCGGTTCTGCAGTTACCGAAGCGAATGGGAGGAATGTGAAAAGGTAAGGCATTTATTTCAACCACGATCTCATTCCCTCTATGTTCCTGCTAATGTGCACAAGAATTTTGCAGTTCTGCTTTTCAATGGCTGCTGTTTCCATGGGCACGGAGGTGGTACTGGTCTGCACAAAGGCAACTCCTCTGGCTGACCGCAAAAGGCAATGGATATTTCTATCCATCAGTATTACTACACTGGTATTCACTAGTGTCTCCACAGATAGCTACAGACCTTCTCCCCCTCAAAAATTTGAAAAGGCAGCATGCTAGTTCTGTCAGTAGTGGTAAATTCATATAGACACATGCTCAGAAAACACCAAGTTGAGCCTTATTTTTCCCTGGTTGTGAGTGCTCGCTTTCTAAATGCACCCACGTAGACCACAACATATGGCGTACAGCTTTCCCAAATATCACATGGCGGGGGGAACACTGAGGGAGTTCACTGGTGATGTGGCTGTTGTAACATCTCCAGAAACCAAGATCAGTGGCCTTGTTCTTCTTCGCGCTGTGTGAGATGGTACAATGATGCGTAGTCCTTTTGTAGGAGAAACATCTGCGTCACTTGTGTTTGCCAAGGGTATACGAGCAGCTTCGTGTCATCATACGGGTGCACAGGCAATTCATCCTGCCATTTCCATTAGCTCGTGCAACACAAGTGAGACCAGGCTGCTTTTGCTCTGTTACCCTTACAGGTCGAGCCAAACTTAACCTATCTGATCTTAAGTATATTTGTACTTGATTTTGACTCATCCATTACCAGTGACGAAAGCATCCTAGATTCACAGTTAAGCCAATTTTAAATTTATCCTCATTCACATTCACACTCCCATGAAGACCAAGTCCCTTTAATATGCAGCCTTTGACAGGACTTCTTTCGTAACTAAAGATCTCCAAACATTTAAATGCCCATGAGAAAACATGCCTTCTTTCAGATGATGCCCACTTTAGATAGTGATAACCTCTACCTACTTCTTTTATCATTTGATGTCTTTTCTTAAAAAACCCCACATACTCCAGCATCATGCAATTGCATGAAAAAAATCTCCTTTTTTTAAGTAAAAGCTAAAATTTAAGCCCTTATGAGTAGAAACCCAAATTACTGAAAAGTCACAAGCAAATATAAAATACGTCTTTCTTAAAATTAAACAGTTCTGAGGGATTTTGAGGGGAGGGGGATGGCCACGTGATTGCCGAATGCTGTGGCTGGCTTTCCTCAGAAGGGCAACCTGCCTTTTCACCGCCTGGGCTGAGTCACACGTGGCTGCAGCTTCGCTGCTGTGGTACCCAGGCTAAGAAGGTGAGGTAAACAGGAGCTCCAGTTGCCACTGCCGGGCAGGCATCTTCGAAGACTAAATTTAGAAATGAAACCAGAGCATTCGAAACCAGCGGAGAGTTTTTTGCCAACATCAGTCGGAAGGGAGTTGATGCCATGGTGTGTAATGGACACAAAGACAATAAACTCTCCCGTTTGGGATTCTGTGAACTCCATATTGTCCAAATTAACCTTTAACGACACTGAAAGATAATTACTCTAAAGCAGGCTTGTTTTCAGAGACGTTCTTCAAATTTCCCGTTGACTTCATTGTTTATAAATGATGTTGAATTTACGCCCTAAGGTGGGAAAACAAAATACCCACTACCATTTCTCTATACATACAAACAGCACACTTGCATACTTGCTGCAGTGGTTGTACAATAGATGGTGGGAGCTCTCTGCCTTTGATGTCATCTTAATGAGCTCAGCATAATTGCCTTTGTGAAACAATGGCAAAGAGCACAGCAGCACTTAAATACAGCCCCACTAAAGCAAGGGTTGCTCTGGTAGCGTGCCAGCTTCCCGTCTCCAGATCCTTCATAACTCTGTCTCTCCCTCTTTTCAAAACACTCCTTTTTTCTCCAAAACACAAGGCCAGGATGTAAAATGGTTTCCATCAGCTGATGTGCAATGATGCAGTCTCGTGTGACATTTACCAAGTCGTCAGTCCAGAAAAGAAGAGACCTAAGCATATCGCAGCCTTCTCCATGCCCCACACTCAGCTGTTGCAGCTGCCCAGCTCCCCCCGACGCCCACCAGCCCCCGTGTACCACGCAGTGAGGGTCGCTGGGTTCCACATCGGTCTGCTAGGATGGGAATGGAGATTCGGCAGCTCTCACGGCAACTTTCCAAAGCAAAACACTTTCTTTAATTAAATACAAAAAAATGATTAGCACAGCAGTTGATTACTCTCTACGCTTATTTGATTCCACAGTTCAAGTTTTCAGTGCTTTGCAATATTACAGGTTACCAACACACAGCTGTATTGCACAGACTAATAAACTGACCGCCAGCAATATTTGGGGGTAACCGCTTGTTTGTGAATGCTCGGTGATTACCATATTACAAAGTGAACATGACAGGAAAGTTACAAAGAAATCATGCCTTTGTTGAAAGCTAAACTCATCTCTGAAAACACCTCTCTGAAATTATGCACAGTGGGGTATACTTGTCATCCCTAATTTGGCAGCGATGGGCTTGGCTGATTGTGATTTAGAATTCAAACGTTCATTTGGTTAAGGGGAAAAAGAAGGCCAACTCTTTTAAACCTGGCAACTGAAGTTAGATACTTAAATTTGAGTCTCATCAAAATAAAAGTGCCCTGGAATACGCTGCTCCTTTCATCTAATGGATTTCAAAGGGATTTCAATAGACTCTTACTGAGAAAGCAAGGCGCAGCAGGTCTCGTATGACATCCAGTGAGACCAGTGACTGTTTTTGTGCAGATCGGATGAGTGCTGAAGAGCAGGGCTGCAAATCATAGAATTGTTACGGTTGGAAGAGACCTCAAAGATCATCAAGTCCAACCGTATACTCAATGCCACCATGCCCACTAAACCATGTCTCGAAGCACCACATCTAAACGTTTTTTGAACACCTCCAGGGATGGTGAGTCTGCTACCTCCCTAGGGAGCCCGTTCCAATGCTGAATAAGTCTTACAGTGAAGAAGTTCTTCCTAATATCCAACCTGAACCTCCCCTGGTGCAACTTGAGGCCATTTCCTCTTGTCCTATCGCTTGTTACTTGGGAGAAGAGACCGACCCCCGCCTGGCTACCCCCTCCTTTCAGGTCGTTGTAGAGAGCAATCAGGTCACCCCTCAGCCTCCTCTTCTCCAGACCAAACCCCCCCAGCTCCCTCAGCCGCTCCCCATCAGACTTGTGCTCCAGACCCTTCACCACCTTCGCTGCCCTTCTCTGGACTTGCTCCAGCACCTCAAGGTCTGTCTTGTAACAAGGGGCCCAACACTGAACACAGCACTCGAGGTGTGGCCTCACCAGCGCCCAGTACAAAGGGACAATAATGGTGGGTATCTTCATGCTGTGACTTTTAATCCAGCTCTGACAGTGCTCGCACCACCTAAAAGTCTTCTGACAAAGCCGAGATAATCTGAGATACACCATTACATGATCAGAACGAATGTTTGTCTTCAGACTTCTCTCTAAATCACCTACGACCTTTGCATGCTATATAAATAAATTACAATGAGTATTTTAGCTGCTTTCAGACACGGCCATTATAAGAATGTCACTGACATTTTAGTCAGGATATTCTATTTAGTTTGAAATATGATAGGAGCCTAATGAGGTTTTAACCAAAGAAAGGCAAACACGAAGAAGCCTGAATCTAAATCTGTCTAGGAAAATTAAAGGAAGAAGCCTGGAAAGGCTGTAGAGAGCGCACGCTGATGGTACCCAGTGTTGAGCACACCCTTCCTAGCTGGAGCTCTAACAAAAAAAACAATAGTAGGAGGACTGCAGCAGTAGAGATTTGGCTCTGGCTGCAGTACATTTACAGCAAGACTGAGTCCTACAGTAAGGGCACACTGACGGCAGCTGGTAAGTGAAGAAACGGGATCACCCATGGCAAGGACAGACAGCGCAGCCTGCGGTACGTTTTCCCTCGGGCGACAGGTGATACAAACCAGGGGACGAGCTGGACGTCCCGCGGGACAGAGCCCCAGCTGGTGCTTCCCCAGCACAGAGCCCTTGCCCCAGTGGGGCAGAACGAGCTGTGGAAGAAAACACTCTCCTGTCTTCTCACTGGCCTTTACCTCGCACAAGGCAGGGTGCAGCAACCTCCACGTCTTGCTGCTGCTGTACTCTGTCATTTTTTTTATGGCTTACTACAGTAGGAATTGCATCGTTCGCCAAACAACCGGCCACTTCTTTTGTTTCTGCTTGCGAAAGCTGAATACAGAGGTCCTTCATACCGTTAAATATCCATCAATAAAATAACACTGTAGTTAGTGAAGGATTAGCATATTCAGAAAATGTGTAGGTTCTAAAGTTAATTAATTTCTAAGTACAAGTCACTCATATGACCATTGGTTAGAACAACCGAAGAGCTATGCTTGAGAGTATAAATCAAATTAAATTACATTAAAAACCAATTCTGAACCTGTGTTTTTAAGTGGTGCCCCCATAAACCTGTACAAAATTATAAAAACTAGGAAACAGGAACAAAACTCTGACTTGACATTCTTTTTCTTAATTTGAATTTAACTCAATTACACATGAATTACTAATTGCTGTTTCTACTGACCCATGGCGATAATATGAGCTCTGTGTTACAATGACCTGACATTTAATTAGTTTGTATAAGCAGATTATGCAAAGTTTTATCATAAAGTGATTTAAACTCATACTGCCCTTGGTAATGCAACACAGCAATAGTGAAGTCTACGCATTGGTACAAACATAAAATTTCAAAGAGAACCCATTAAAAGAAAAATCAATTGATTAAATGTAAAATGAAAACAAGCTCTGCAGAGTATTAGGTACTAAATTCTATTCATCCAAGCTTCAAAGTTTGTAGTCATCAACTTGAACTATGTAAAACAAGTATTAGTCACACTTCAACTACCAAATAACTCGGTCTGTATATTACTTGCAATTCAAAAATTTCCAGAGAGCTCCACTAGACATTTATATGTGAGTTACAAAACCAGTTAGTCTAGAAACGGTTTTGTGTGGGAAGCATTTGCCTGACTGGTCCTCACATGGAGTAACAGCAGCAATTTTGGCCACCTGAAAACACTCAAAATGGGTAGAGGAATAAGCTGGCATAGACATCACACTGCTGGAGGAAAAAAAGAAATCACTCTACGATGAAGTATCTTCCCGACAAGCTGAGAATGTTTCTGAAGAGCTAATAGCTAGCTCAAATAACATAAAGCAACTAGAAAGAGGCACAGGTGCCACTGAAGACCGTGTACCACTTAATTTACTGCTATCCATCACTGTAATATTTGACACAAACCCATAACAAAAATGCTGGCCCCTTCTAACTTCATTTACCCTTTCAGGGCATGTTGTGGTAGGAGCTGAAATTTTCAGATTTTAATTTTTTAATTTTCTTTTTTAAGCTCTTAAAGATTTATTAGGGAAGAGGAGAGCATTGATTTACAGAAATACAACTTCTTACGTTGAAAGAATTTTCCTCCTACTGAAGAGGAATTTACATAGGTTACAGAGTTCCTGCAGGTTTCATCTTTTACCTAATAACCTCTAAAATGTGTTTCCTCGCTGAACCATTTGATTGAGACTGCTGTATAGGGCTCCTTGTCAAAATTTTGGGCATCTCTACAGAGAAACAAGTCCAGGCTCCAGAGGAAATGCTTGCTTGTCTAGAACAGTATGGAGCAAGAAAGGGAGGCCAAACGTCAGATTTGCAGCCAACTATTAGGGACACATTATGATATCGCCAAATAACGGAGACAGTTGTTGAGCAATAACCCAAGGCTTGCCATTGGAAAACAGACGCTGATCTTTGGTATGGAAAAGCGAGCGATCAGACGGTCAGGCCGTGCTGAGGACCGGTATCTTCGTTTTTGTTGCTTCTGTGCCAGGAAGGACCATTTGATCTGCAGGTCCTCCCCAGTGAGGCTCACACAACCACCCTCTCGCAGGGGCCGATCTGATGTAGCCTGAAACGTTTGGCTTAGTAAGCCTCTGAGGGAATACTTCCACTTCACATTTCTATTTCTCAGGGGGGTGCGTGCCTGGACGTCTTTCTAGTTTCAGATTTCCATTAGAGTTCATAAACGAACATACACTTCCAAAAACTGTCATTCCTGATGACCTTATTGATCTTGTATCTGTCAGTATCCATCAAGACACTTAGAAGACGGGAGCAGCCGGTCTGATTTGAAAATGACCTGAATACTGGGTAGTGTCCACCAACTCCTCCAAACCACAGAAACCAATTGTCTGGAAATCTAGCACATTGCCTGCAGCTAGGAAGATTTTTCCAGGCCAAAGCATGGCACACCCTGCACTTGTCACCTGTAAGTTACATACCAGCTGCTCCCAAATCCCTGTGCCGCAGGTCATCTTTGCCACCGGTGCTGGCTCGGCACAGAGCCAGGCTCCTGCCCAAGCAGATCGTTCCTTTCGTCAATGCTTCATACGAGCACGTTTCTGCAGCCCGGGCTGCCCCGCAGGATGGTACACCACCCCCAAACCAGCTCCAACACACCATAGCAGCACCCCAGAGACCACCTTGGCTCCAGCAAGGCTTACTAATGTCTGTCTTGGAGGTGGCCACGCCAGGCTTGAGTTGCCGTCTTTAAATATTTCCTCCCTTTTCAGCACTGCAGCCACCCAGCCCCTCTGGTAAAGGAGAGCTGACCTTACAGGAATTAATTTTATTTTTCAGTTAGTCTCCTCTACAGCCCCCTGGAGAAGAGGAAACAAACCACCAAGAACCTGCGTGTCACAGACCGCTGCAGCCATACGGTTTGCCATGCCAACCTGCCCGGTGCCAGAGAACTTTAATTCCTCCCAAGGAAAACACAAGAAACAAAAAACCTACAAGAACTCGTGCACTCGCTTGCCATTACTCTTACAAGTACGAGGCTACTTCATTTGTTTGCCCTCGTTCTTTCAAAGATGTCCGTACTTCATTGAGTCAAGGCTGATAATTTCCAAAACCATCTACCGGCAACACCATATCAAAGCCATCCGTTTTTTATTAGATATTAAGTCCTTAAAACGTATCGCTGGCTTTGAAAACTCCATGCAAAGCGTTTATCTGCAAATTGTTTGTAATATTTGAAATCTGCCCTACAGCCTGAGCTTGAAAATTGCACACAGCTAAAGTCTACCTCTATTACTCAAGAATTCAATGAGACTATTCATGCAAAAGGTCCAAGGCAGTTATAGGGCTTTCGGTAATATGTGTATACATATATCTTTTTACTTTTAAAAATGAAGAGGGATTTTGGAATAAGCGTGAAGATCACAAATTGGGTAAAGATATTTTTTTTTTAAACCACCACCAAAGCGCAATCATGCTGGAATAAGCTGACAAATTTCAGCAGCTCTTTTTCATTAAAGTATATTACTTTAAACAAAACCCCCCCAAGGCAAGCTCTGTGAGAAGTTTGCCACGATGGGAATATACTCATGTGAAAGAAATATAGCACAATCTAGCACATTCATAGAAACGTCACTTTTAAATATAAAGTCCATTATTCATTATTAAAAGAAATGGATACATATGTGAGAAAAACACCCATTTTGTGGCTACATGCCTGGCAGCAGCCTATGTTCTTTGCAGAGTATTTTACATCCACAATAAATGTGAAAGAGACATGTATATATCTAGCTTTTAGGATGTTTCTTCAGGTTTATCGTTGTTGGGAAATAGCTGTGTCTGATTCAAGAGGAAAAAGCTACAGTTATCGTGTAAGTTAAAGTGCCAGGAAATTCAAAGACGTGGGAACGCTGGACAAGTTGAGACACAAATGGCAACGGCTGCGTTACACATGGTACCCCCTCGATAACAGAAGGGCATTGTCAAGAGCTTGACAAAACAGATTTCATAAAATTAAGCGGTCTAAGTCTGATTTCATTATAGTTACGGCAGTTTATGAGGCAAGGTATTGCCTCAGCATTTTGGGGGGGATTATTTTGGTCTCCTGTTTGAGACTAGCCAGAAAGATAGATGGATTGTAATAGCACTGATGCACAAGCAAGTTATCAGAGTGCATCTATGTTAATTACTGTTGTATTTCTTAACCCATCGCAGGGCGATGCAAACACTGAAAAACAGTTGTTTCTGTCAGAGAATCCGTATTTAACCAATACATCAGGTTAAGACTCAGATTTTTCTTCTGGAGGATACTCCCACCGTTACAATTTACAAATGACAGATGCTCTGAAGTTTTCCGTAAGTAAAGACACTTTAAAGAATGTCATTAATATTTTTTAAGCCCTTTTTTGCCCTGAAATTGCACAGGTGGCAGCTCCTTAAGCTTGGACGGTCCTCTCCAGCTGGGCAGCGAGTCAGGGCTTGGAGCCCTGCGGTAGCTCTTCTGCTTCCAGAAGTTTCTCAAAACACGCTGCCTTGAAGTGTGGCAATTTCAACACGTTAAGGCTTTTTTTTCCTTCCCTCCAACAACAAAAAGAAACTCATACCTGGGGAATGGAGAGAGAGTGGAAGAGAGAATTCACTGTGGATTGTTTGCTCCCATCCCAGATGGAAGGAGAAGTTGAATGGAAAAGCTTTATCGCTGCACCTGACGCAAGGGAAGACCTGATGATGAAGAGGTTGATTCTGCAACCATTATCTTCAGAGTTGGACTACTTGGTTGGATTCGGAGTTGAACTTTGGTTGAACTACTTGGAGACTCACTTGCACAAGGTTTACGTATGTGAACGCGTACTGGAAGTGAAGTGCGTATTGCCTTGCACACAGGAGAGTATCAAAAGGCAAGAGTAAGCACCAGAAAACCCTGCCTCCACAATATCATACAGCAATACGTTTTAGTCAGGGCCTCTATTAAAATCAGCAGCAGCTTTTGCTCAGGTAGGAGCACCAGACTAGACTTTGCACGCAGTGCACAGAAGGGACAGGCTGGCTTCTGGGGGGACACGAGGCGCCAGATGGCTCAAAAGGTCATTTTGAGCAGTTGCAGAGAGCCAGCGCCTGTTGGGAGAGCAACAAGGATCCATCTGCTTCAGTAACATGGATTGGGTTCAAAACATCTAACCACCCAGCCACCTTACTCTGCTGCATTCAGGGAATTGTTACTTGGCTTGTAAAGGTGGCCTGTCCAACATCTCCAGCGCTTGGCTTTGCAATGGCCGGGTGTAGCTGGCATTCAGCCACTTCGGTGACAATACAAACCATCGCCTCCTCTGTCACTGGACCTTCTCTTTCAGAGCATGTGAGCTGAACGTGTGACAAAGTTTTGGACATTCCTGCTTGGTATGGTTTTTCTCCAAAATGAGGAATGGTTGGAGGAGCCAGATCCTCTCACCGACATCTCAAGGAGCTCTAGCCTTCAAGTGGTACATTAGAGGAGGATGAGCAACAGGCTGCTTGAAACCTGCCTTGGGAGAGACAGCTTCTCTCTCCTCTCTGGAAAGCAAGAAGTTGTTTTTAACCACTTAGCTATAACTAATCCATTGCCTTTCCGGGACTCACCATCCTTTCTCCACCTTTGCATTTGTGACACAAGTGAGAGCCTGGCTTTAAACTGCACTGTGATTTTGGTGGGCTGCCAGCACTTCTTGGACCACACCAGGCAACAGAGTGAGGTAGCAATTTTTAATATTTGATATCTCAGGACAAGCTGGATGTCATTCTACGGAATAAGAAAAGAAATCACGACAGAAAGGAGCATTTCCTTAGCCAAAGGGCATCCTTCACGCTGCATATCAGTGACTCACTGCAAACAGGAGAAAGACAGGAATTTCTCAAAGGAAAGGCTGCAAGCATCTTTTGTAATGGAAAGCTTTAAGCAGCTTAAAAGTAGGCGCTGCTAGCGACTCCCCCAATAAAACATGGAAGATAAATCAGTTAATCTGGAAAAAACATACAAACCCAACAAAGAAAGGAAAAGCTTCTGAACTAATCTATTAAAACTAAGAGCCGCTGCGCTGATCTCACATAGGCACTGCTCCTGATTAGAACTGGAAAGCCGAGTTTGCTACAGCGTTGTTGCTTTGCTCTTGTGGTTTTGAAGCAGTGAGAAGGGCAGAGAGACAGAGGCTGGGCTTTAACAGGAATTACATCTAAACTCCGCTCATCACTGCAGGCAGAATGTCATCACTTAGTACAACTAAGGACACTGGAGGAAGATGGTGAAAAAATTCTAGAAGTCAAAGTGTTGTCAAAGTGACAGCTATATTGCCATGAGAACAAAGCTGCAGGAACAAATCTCTGCCATAGCTAGATCCTGACACGTTAGGGACCTTGAAAAAACAAAGAGGTAGATTTAAAAGCTTCAGTCATTCGGTCTCTGCCATACATTCATGAAGTGCAAAACCAAGGCAGAGTACGTATCACAGATTCACAAGCCTAAGCATAAACCTGCTTGCAGTAACTGTGTACCGTTTCTCACCCTAGTTAGGCTGAACAGAAGCTCTCTTGCCTAATTGAGGAGGGGAAGCGTATTACCCCAAAGCACTGAAAAACGAAATCATTCTCTGTGGCCTGAATGAACCAGGTTCAAGAGGCAGCCCGAGATGGAGGCCAGCCAGTACAACTTTTGTAGCTAACTAGAGAAATACCTCAAAATTTGGGACTGGAAATCAAGTACATGTTAAGCACAGATCCTGTTGCCAACAAGCATATCCACAATAAAATGCAAGCAGATAGGCAGAGAAATGCATATATGTATCCAGATAACCATACAAAGGAAACCTTGATAAAATACCTCGAGTAGACTTACAGCTTAATCAATGTAACTTCAAATCCCAGAAAGGTACTGAACAGAATTAAATTATTTGCAAGCAGTAATTAAGCAGACAAGGAAAGTTATTAACAAACATAAATGACTCACATACATAACATATCCAACAAATCAATTTTATTCCATGACAAAATGGGTCTTTTGGAGAATGAAAAAGCAGTGGCTGTACTAGATCTCGACTTTAGTAAGGGTTTTGATACTTTTTCACAAATTTATCATAAACCAGACAACCAACTAAGGTTTGGGTGAAACTGTTCAGTTTGGTTCATGACTATTTGAAAAATCACACAAGCAGTGCTTCACTGCCAAATAGGAAAGCTGAATTAAGTGCAGGATCCTGTCATCATTCTGGGACTTTTCAATATTGTCATTAATAATTTGGTATGGTGAAAGATAAAACACCAGGTCTGAAGAGAGTATCGAGCTGGGAAAGTACAACAGATCATTTACAGGAGAGACTTAGGGCTCAAAGTCATCTTGAGAAAAAGGAAAAAGTGTCTGAGAAAATGAGGATGCACTTCAAGTACGGAGTGGCAGCCTATGAAACGTGTCAACCGCACGTACACGTACACATCTGTGCAGCTGACAAAAGGCGTAAGACAGGAAACAACTGGAAAGGCAGCTGGTCTTCAGAATAGAATTTGGGAATCATAACGGATTACAAACTGAACGCAAGTCAAGAATATTTTGCTTGGGAGAGAAAGCAAATATCAAAGGGGGATATATAAACAGGAGTGCTGTTCGTAAGACAGCTGAAGCAAACCTTCTGCTTTGCTAAGAAGTGGTAAGGCTCCTGCGGCTGGAGTACTGCAGCTGGATTTGGGCGCAGGACCTAATGCAAGAACAACGCAGGCCAACTGGAAGGAGTTCAGATGAAAAGAATTATCACCAGAGGTCTCAAAACCTATCCTCGGAGGAAAGTCGGGGAGAAGTAGAGTTGTTTAGTCTGAAAATAAAGTTGTCTGAAAGGAGACGCGATAACAATCTTCAAATATAGAACAAGGCTGCTGGAAAGAGAAAGGAAATAAGCCCTTTTCCATGTTTGCTAAGGGTAGGATGTGTAGAAATAGGCTGAAATGGCAGCAAGGGAGATCGAGGTTAGACTTTAGGACGTGCTTTCTAATGGTAAGGATAGTTAAGCCCTGGAAGAGTTGGTCTGCAGAGATCCTGTGATCATCATAATTTAAGCCTTTTAAGAACAGCTATATAGACATCTGTCTGAAATATATGGGTTGTATCTGTGCTGCCTTGGGGCAGGTGGATGGCCTGAATGACCTCTCCTTTACAGTCTTCTTTTCTTTCAACTTTCACTGTAACTATGGAAAATAAGCGTGGTTGGAATATTAACACATTGGACTTTCTGGCAGACCAGCTCTCTCTGAAAACCTGTGAGCGCTCACTAGACCAGGGCTGGGTGTCTTCCCAGCATCACCTCTGAGCTTTGGTACCCCGACCAAGGCAGCAGAGGGGAGTGCAGCAGAACTCACAGGCAGGCCCGAGTACGGGCTGCGACAATAATCGGTTTCTGTTCTGGAATAAAGAGGAGGCAACGTGACAAGCTCCATCTCTCCTCCTCCCCAAGGAGCAGGTATGCAGCGCTTGCCCTCCATCAGCCCAGCCCAGAAGCAGTGGCAGAGAGATCCTCGAAGGGGTGGGAGCTGGCCTCTGTGCCACACTCCCCAAGAAACTTCTTCATCCTTCGGTTTAGCACGGTAGCTTTGAAAACAAGACCTTCTCTGTCAAGTAAGTGTGCAAACAGGAAGACTTGGTCCATTTTCCACTAGGTATGTACCCAGAAGACTATAAAAGCTCTGCATACATTTTGGACCAGTATTTTGTTCCCTCGCGGGAGTGCAGTAAAACACCAGCTGCTGTTAATGTACCTTGCTGAATAATCACACTCAGCTAATTTTCAGCTATGAATGATTAAGCACTTCATACAGTATACGAACATAAAGAGCCATTTCCTCACACTTAAAATATATTTGATTTGAGAACCCAGTGGAGCGAACCCACCCCATGCCAGTATAAGGACAAGTTGCAGAATTAGGCAATTCCTCTTATGCAGCCATGAGCTAGTACGACATACAAATTCTGCAGGAAAGCTATGACACCCTTGCACAAACTGATATTCTTGCAACGCTCTTCAAAAGTAGACTGCAGGCACTGCATGCTTTTACCTTTGAGTTGCCATGCATATGTTACGCTCGACAGCTTCCAGAAATAGCTCTAGAAAATTTGAGCACCGTTTACAAAGAGGAAACAGAGCAAATTTGTCAGGTGACTTAAGATCCAATTTTGTAAGCCTTACTTGTTACTAGTAATTACTCCTGCAAAATGTTCTCTGGAAGTCAGTTTGACAAAAAGGAGCATTCGGTGATCTGACATAGAAATTGCCAAGTCATACTATTAGCCTACATGGAGACAACTGCTGCTGCTTTAGCTCAGACCTGGGGTTCGGTTTTCGGCCTTAAGTTAACCAAAACCACACACTTAGGAAGCTTTATTATGAAAATGACATTTAACATTCTCCTGAAGCTGGAAAAGACAAATGGCCCAACTGTCTCAAGAGAGCTCAGCTCTGTCCTTCGTTTGCTCTCACTTCTTATGAATACACGTTCCTGAGCAAGGATTGCGGGCTCGGCTGCTAAAACCATGCTTCCACCAAGCGTGGTGACGTATTGCTCTCCACTACAAAAAAAGTAAGGAAGATGCTGTATTGTTTTACTGCCGGTAGGAATTTTGGAGGTCACACCCCCTGGAAGAGCTCTTGTAGTTATGCACGGTAGGTGGCCGTCCTTTCATGAGTGGTTTTTGTTATCCTCCATCCCCAAGAAGCTCCTTTGTATGACACAGGCGACACAGCTACACCAAGCGCAGGCTGTCAGGCAACAGCCGTTCTGATTCTGCACCGCCAAACGGAGGGCTGTACGTATGGTAATAACCGTTTACTTTTTATAGAATAATAATAGGCTTGGGTAATTCCTGTGCCAACAGATCAGCGGCTACTGTTTCCACTCGGAGGTTATGAAAGATTCTGCCCTCACCCCTTTCCAATGGCCTCTTGTTCCAGAACAGCTGAGTGTTATTTTTAAGCCATAAAATTGTCGGAGAGTGGCCGGGCAGCTATTATTAACAATCATACAGAATTCTGCATAATGTGTGTCTCAGTCCACTTTATATTCTACCACTTAGCAGAGAAAGCGCAGACCGAAATAATTTACAGTCAAGTGACATTTTGCATGTATAAAAGATACATCTATTTGAACAAGATGGGTTCAAATCTGCGGTCTCTGTTCAAAGAAAACTTACATATACGTCAATGAGAACAATGTCAGTGAAAAAAGGCCCTGCCTGGCTGCCTCCAGAGCATAAGATCAAGTTTATTCTTTCAAAAGTTCCTTAGTGTGCAGCTGAGGACTGGCTCTTTCATCTTCAGGTTCTCCATTCCCCTGATGGTCCAGCTGCAGTTACTACTCAACTGTCCTTCTCCTGAATATAATGAGTTTTTCTGCCTTTTTCTAGTTGATTCTCACTTGTCTCCCATTCACTTCCAATCTCCTCCTCTCCCTGTCCGTCTTTTTTATGACACAGGACTTGAAAGCAAGGAAGGAGAGGAAATTACAACAGTGGCTAAAGGAATAAACTGGCAAAGAGAAGAAGTTAGGTCCTTTGGGGAGAAGCAACAGTAACTCCTATTCAGATTTTACGGTGATTTTTTCTTTTTTGCTTTTCAGATTTGAGAGAGGAAAACCAGAACTGAATCTTTTCCTCCCTCCTTTCAGGTCCACCAAGACCTTAGCCAAACGGCTAACCGCCCACCCTGCAACCATCCCCCAGCGCGCCGTATGAATTGTCACCGATTGCTACAGTTTGCTAATTGCCACACAGAAGTTATCGCATTAATGCAACTAGGATGCCAAGAATAGTTTAGACAAAGCTAAATGAGTAAAGCATGCCTGGTAGTTTCCATTGTTCAGCCTCATAGGCAGGCAGCGAGTTGTATAATCGGGCATTCTGACACTTCCAACTCATTTGTTTCATTACACTGTGTTGCTTGCACTCAAACATCTGCAAAAATTGTGAACGAACAGATATAGGAATTCTGCTTGGGGAAAAAGCTGCTTTTTCTTGGATTCAGACTGATTATGCACTAGGAACTTGTAGGATCAGGGGGTTATTTTGTTTTGGGATGAGGTATTTTTCCCCACCCAAATGAAGCACGTCATGCAAGAGCAACACAGGCCATTGAAGACAAAGCCCTGAGCAGCACACAATGGACATCATGTTAAAAGCAGACTCCTGTAAAATCCTGAATTTCTCCTAACATCCCATCCCATTACTACTGTGTAGGTGTGCCTTACCCTACAGGGACATACTGCGCTTTGCAGAGTCAGATTCCCACTGCCGGATTCTTGCAGTTCCTGGACTTCCACTACTCCCATGGGTGCCAAGAGGTATCCTGCACTGATACCAATGCCGAGAGACAGGCATTCATCCCCTGCCAGATCAAATAGTCTTCAATGGATATAACTCACCGTTGGCTTTTTCTAGCGTTTTACTGGTATAGCTCCCCTGACTTCCACAAATTTTCCTTTTTTTTGCTCTGACAGCAATAGTTGCAGAATTGTCAAACTAGGTACCGTTCACTGTTGTGGCCTAACGTGACGCTGGAACCCAACGATGACTCTCTCGGTGTCTTCGTACCGGCATTATAGGACGTGCCAAAACAGATCAAGTCCACTTGTACATCTAGTTCAGTAACCTGCCTCCAGCAGTACCTTCGTGCTTCAGGGGGAGACAAACCTTTTGTACTGTGTCTAATGAGAGGAGAATTTCCCCTCTCCAGCAAGTCACACAGCAATTTGTGGATACCCTGACGGATGAGAATTGATTAGCGAGACTTAAAAGGTCAGAGGTATGCACAAACCTCATATGCAATATAAAGGACAGTTTATCCTCTCTATCACAGGAAGCATACAGTGACATTTTCATTGCTGCCGATATAATAAGTAACATATTGCAACAGCAGGTCGCATTCTAACACAGCCTTTATTACTAAAAAAATCCCATTAAAAACCTTTTAAGCAGACATTTTCAGCCTCCCCCAGTTAGACAGTTGGTTTTTTGAAGGCTAGTGAGTCTCCCTTTTATTTGCTAAAACAAATTCACAAAGCTTCGCCTTCTTGAGAGGTGTCAACCAGCTGGCTGACCAAGCCCCCTCAAAGTCCTAGCACTAGAGCTGATTAATTTTATTTCTACATAATCTTACTGAACTTTTCTCCTCTTGAGAAATGCTGTTTTCCAGAAATAAAAAGATCAAAATTTTCTGCAGAAACACTCTCATTCTCCGAGATTTCATTAAGAAAAAGATCAAGCAGACACCATATTAAATACTGAAGCAAAACTGCAGTGCAGCTGTTGACAACCCAAGAGCCCAAGACAGTTCCAGTTTGGAATGAAATAGCCGAAGTGTTAACATTCCTATAGAAAGGGCATTCTGTGTGTCAACCAGTTCTTTTCTAACATTATGAACTTGTGAATCTATGGTGGGTTGGGTTGGGTTTTTTTCAACTCCAGCAAGTCTCACAGCGTTTGACATGAACACCATATAAGCAGGTTTAAGTTTACAGCCCTCAAGGTTGCAAAGAACCATGTAAAATCATGAACCTAAAAGGTTTAGAAATCCATATGGTAAGGAAGAAGAACAGAAAAGTTGTTGCTTTACAGTTTCTAGGAGTTTTGATTCAATCTCATCTCTCGGGAGCTGGAATCGTGCTCTTGAATGCGAACATGAGCAAAATGCTGAGCAAGGCAAGGAGAAAACAAGCAGACAGCGTGCCATATCACAAGTTTTGCACCATATAAATATTTTTATATGACTGCAGAGTCCCTCAGAAGGCTGTAAAAGTGGCAGATCATTACATATTTTTACACTTTCATTTAATAATTGTTAGTTGTTTCATTCTTGCACCCTGCCTCCCATACTTCACAACTGTTACAAATATTCCATTAACATACTTAAAATTATTGTTTCTCAACTTGCAGCCCCTGCATGAATCATCATTTCCACAAGAAGGGAAGGAACAGCTACACTAACCCAGGACAATGCAGACCTCTTCGAAACCTCCATACATAATTCACACATGTTCCCATCATTTTTTTTCTATAGCTGCATCCTTTTTATTTCCCCCCCTGGCCAGGAAAAGTCCATAACCACAGCACAATGAAGCCTCACAGCCTGGTAACAGGACCCATTATTTATTTACATGTAGAAGGAGGCGGCATGTCATATGACTTTTTACTGCTTTATTCGAGGCGTATTACAGACTTTTCTGATATCTCCTGAGGTTTACGTTTAGTTGCATACACTGAATGCTACCCTATGTGTGTCACTTGTACAACTGAGGTAGAAAATGGAGTTTCAGTTGGATCCAGCCTCATTAGAATAGCAGCATCCCTTCATTTAAAAAGAAATCTGTGGCTGATAACACAGCCTTGAAGAAGCCAAGAAGAAAATACAATTTGATTATGATTTGATCCTGGGACAGGGAACCAGACCCCCCGTGCTCTCACTGTTGTTTTAACTCAGCACTCATTCTGTAGGTTTTGAAGAGCCACTACTCAAAGAGAGGAAATTGATTTCAGTTTTGTATGTGCGCGTAACACAGACCTAGGGGTTAAAAAAAAAAAAAGGCAATCGCCTCAATCCACTCAATACTAATCTTAATTTTAAAGCGTTTCAGAAGTACCTGGTCAAATCTGCATTCCCCCCCGTCCCCACTCAGATTTTCATACATTTGTGGACCTGAAAGTTCTCACTGGGTGGAAGTTTTTGCTATCCGAACCTCACACAGTAGTTGTAAATATAGTAAGTATTAGAGGGATGTTCTTCAATATTTTGAACTCGACATAAATAAAAAAAATCACTTGAAACTATTTTGGTCACAGTATCTTAATGTACTTAATTCAAAACTGACTGAATTGAAAAAGTGGTGTTAAAGTGACCAGAAGTTTGAGGTACCCTGTTTACAATGTCTTTACCGAGCTCCTTTCCAAAGATCAAGATCTCTTCCCAAACCTGAAACTTCCTAAAGCACCTTACTTTTGGCACTCAAATAAGGCCCCTCAGTTATATTTCTGAAGGAAGGTCTAAAACAGCCAATCAAGTGTGTAAGGATGCTGGAAAGAAAATAAGCAAATTGAGGAAAAAAAAAAGACCTGAAGCAAAGAAGTATATGTGGGAAAGGTAGAAGAGCGGGGGGAAGAAGTAGGTGGGGTGGAAAAAGTGGAAAATAAATCACAGCCCTGCTCAACCAGCAAAGATCAGTAGATTTTAGCTGAAGAAAAAGTCAGGCTAAAATCCACATGTGATTGAACCCAGGTTCTGAGCACCAGAAAGTTTAACGAAGTTACAAAACTAGGCCAAAACCAGATTTATTTTTTTTTAAACACATGATGCAGCTCCTGTCAATGACAATAAGAGCTTTGCCAGTAAAACCAAGTAAGGGCTCAGGTGCTGCTCTCATGAACTCTCGGTTCCTAGTACAGGGGCATGAAGTGTCTGCAGGGAGTAAGCAAGCTTGGAGCCTGGGTTACGGACCGCGTTTCAACCTGAGTACATGGGTTGGAAGGAAAAAAAAAAACAAAAACAAGGAGACAAAAGAGACACTCACTGTTACCAAGCAATACTGCATTGTCATACGGATTTCACAACACGCGTGCATATGTACGTACATACCAGTATAGATACGCACTGACATATATATGTTATTCAACTAGCAGCAGATTAGCATCAGCTAAATAGAAATACACACACAGATTTCAAAGAAAAACCTCACGAGGTACAAAGCACTTGCCTGCCTGTGGCATCAGTTTAAGAACAAATATGATAATAAAATTCATCCTGAAATAGCATATGGTAAATTTTTGTACACATATTATTCACTCATTTTTTATTGTATTTGACTTGACACTGACAATATATCTTACTCATTAGGGGAGCTTATATTTCAGTCTCAGCTGTATGTTAAAAATCTCCCACTGTTATGTGGCAAGAATACATAAAAAACAAATAGGCAAAAGCACGCTCGCCTGGAAAGACTTAATATTTCTCAAAATGTTCAGAAATGATTCTTCCCATTAAAAAATCCAAAGTCAAAAGGGGAAAATACAATTGTTACCCTCGATTTTTCCCTGGTGTTTCATTTATTACATCAAGAGTTCCTTGATTGGATTCAAATGCAAAGTTGCTCCCATGGCTTCAAAGTCAGACTAAATTGAAAAACGCGCTTCAACAACATTGATACTGAAATAATACCCCCGAACACTGTCTTAATGGCTTCACCCTTATTAAACAAAAAACATAACAAAACATTGGGGGTCCTTTTAAATGAAATAACAGAAGGATAATAAAAAGCAACAAAAAGAACCATGTACTAAAGAAAACCTTGTCCCCTTTTTAAATCCCCTCTGGAAACATCCCCTGAGTTTCAGCTTCCCTGCGGCTCTGAAGAAGCGCACGGGGCCCGATCCGCAGGCGCGGACATCCGCACACCGTGCCCGAGCCGGCACGCCGGATACTAAAGGGAAGGCTAAAGGGCCAGATACCACCAGGGCACTGCTTTGAGCAACGAGGTGAGTGTAAAAGCAGACCAGAGCTGGGGAATCCCAGGAAGCACCATGTCGCAGATGGAGCATTTAGATGCAATTCTCCCCAGATTTCTCTCCGATTATATCTGGCCGTCTGCAGAAAAACAGGCTGGCAAGGAGGTCCACAAATTGCTGCTGAACAAAAGCTCTGAAGTTCTCAAAAATAATTTAAATAATCTACATGTACAGTTGCCCTATAGTAGTACCTACTCTCTGTTTTAAGTTACACTCTGGAATTTTCCACAGCTGCCATTTCATGTCATTTCTGTAGACCAGAAGAGATGAAATATTTTGGGGGAGGTGAGGAAACGGCCCAAGAGCTGTCACCCTTTGTAAATAACACCAGATGATGCCGCCGCTCCAATTCCAGTCTTTTGGGACTCCATGTAGGTTGAAACCGCACTAATTCCAACCCTTCCTTCCTCTTGGCAAAAAAACATGGAAAAGGAGCAGTGACACCTCCACTGCTGGGCCAAGCTTGTATTACCTTCCCACAAGGTGACCCCTAGCCCCCTCCCATGTGAACTTCCATCTAGCACGGCTTTTCTTCACAGCAAAGTCAAGGTTTGGCATTTTGACTGGTCCAACTCAGGCAAAAGCAGGGTGTTTATGAAAAGAAAACAAAGGGAAAATGCTATATTTTACACAAGCAGATCCCGTCTCCGGGCAAGCCATCGGAGAGCACAGGAGGAGATTGGGCTGGAGTAGCAACATCCCCCGATCAGCTGTGATGACTATGCCATCTCCTTAATGACAGGGGATAACGGTGGCAAACAGTCACAAACATACCAAACTGGGATTGTGTCCCTGGAGCGACTCAGCTGGACAAAACCCTTTACAGCCCCATGAACACGTCAGGACAATGAAGAGGCTCACGGCTCATCCGTATTGCTAACTCACAGGCTGTCAGGATGTCGGTCGGAGAGGCTGCGTCGCAGAGGGACAGACACACAGGACAGTGTCACGTTTCTTGAACTACCGCAGGAGGCCAGGCAGATGGAGATTTTCTACAAAAAGCACGGACTGCTCCAAAGAGAAGCAGCCGGAGTAGCCTATTTTACCAATATTCCTTGCTAAGAAATGAATATTCTCCGACTCCTTACTTTTGTTACAGCTAAGTCTAAGCTCTGAACTTAAACTGTGATATTTCCACATCATATAACCCTCGTAACGATGGGATTTTACAGAAGGTACGTCACATCCTCACCTAAATCAGTGTTATTAAGCAGGGCTTTCAGTTTTCATTTTTGCCCCTCCAGGATAACAGGCCCAGACGATCACAACTGAGATATTTCAACTCCAACAATACTGCGATCCAGCATTGCTGATTAGTTTCCATCCACAGAAACACGACTTTCAAAAGCCAGAGAGAATCTTCTCCAGAAGGAAAAGGCCAGAGTTAACAGGCCCCAGGTTTAGAAGGGCATCCACCGTCACCCAGGTGGCCCAGCACAAAAGGATGCTGCAATCTGTGACCACGGAGATACATGAGGGGACCGCATCTCCAAGCCAGATATGACTTTCATTACATTTATGAATTATGCCTGACATTTAATATTTGAATGCAATATTTTTGTTTTAATAAAGAATCACTGGATCATCAGAATAATGGATAGCACTGGTGCAAATATAATGAAAATGCCAAGCTTTAAATAGCTTGTTTAATTATTAAAAATGTTACCGGAAAAAACTAACTTTGCATTGCTGTCAAGATCAAACGAACATGAATTTCAATCAAAAGAGAGACTATTGTACAATATATTAAAACATGAGGTTCTGCCTACAGTAATTATTGTGCACAGCGCACAAAGGGGAAAAAAGGCAACACTATCAATCACAGTCTGTCCACATTCAGTCAATACGAGCCCTTCCCCTGCTTTGTTGCACCGTTTTTCCTTTGTTAGCCGTATTATACGATACAGGGGGCTTTCAAGAGCTTGGCCTTGGTTGTGCATTAAGGAAGGCTCTTGAGATCCTTCTTGAAAGAAATTCAATATATTTTCTTGTTTGAGAAAATTGCAATAAACTATACAGCATCTTCTTTTTATTTATTTATTGGGTTTTATTGCTAAATCATCAGTCATCCGCTACTTACCACGTTATCCTTTCTATATGATCATGGCAACACGCTACCCAGAACACCACCTCCTCACGTGTCCATCCGCATTACAGTGACAGTACAAGCAGCGCTCACTCAGGCTGCTGAAGGAGGTAGTTCTCCATCCAAGAGAAACACGAGGATCAAGATTTCCATTTCGCACCGCTGTGGCAGGTTTGCTGACTAAGTAGATGCTCTTAATTTCCATGCTAAGCAACTGCTGGGAATAATACAGAACACGCTATCTTGCAAGAATCCCACCACTGCATCTGTGCATATTGAAAAACTAAAACTGCATAAGCATATCAAGTCCAGTGGCTCCAGTATTTTCCTTTGGTTTTTAGAGAAGCAGGAGGTAACGCTATATGTATATAAGCATTCAGTTGCATGCCCTTCTTGTCCATTTTTTTTCGCTTGCACCTCCCAAAATTTTGCCAGTAGGCAATTTCTACGTCAACCAGGATACGTACTGTGTATCCTGGCAGGATTCCACTGACGCTTCAAAAATATTTCCTCTGCTGCTTTTGAAATTCTAGTTCCTGCCCCCCCTCCCATTTTTTTTTTCCTTTTTTTTAATTTGCATTGTTTTAAAAATATCCTTTAACAAAATTGGCTAAGAGGTTGAGTTGACTTTTTATTTTTCTATTTTTGTGAAAAAGGTTTATCGTGTTATGCCAAAGGCTCTTGTGCTGCATTGCTCATTCAGATACCATTAAAGACAAGTTCCACATTTTAAAAGCTGAGGTTCAACCTTTACAAAGTTACAGCTTTATAGTAACCTAAGTGTAAATTCTGAGCCACATACGACGCACACACTGAAATCAGTAAAATGCAGACACATGTTTTCCTCCACCTGGCTACAACACATCCTCTTTCTATACACCTCGCTGTGCATCTAGTAGTAAAAGATTCTCTTTCAGAGCAGGTTTTCTCTTAGGGAAAGCATCTATGCAACCAGTTTACGTTGAAGTTGGTGGGAATTTTGTCCTCAGGCTTCCTACCAAAGTTACAGCAGCCATGAAAACTTTAACACGTCTGTGTTAAAAGAGCAGCGCTTGCTGCCCATTTTACTGAACACAGAGGTGTTTGTTTATTTACCCATGTCTGTGAAAATCTTTACATACTCTAAACCGAAGATTCACAGGGGTGCTTGAAATTAAACGGCAGAAACAAAATGTCGTCCTGCACACGCTTGAGGGAACGGTCACAAATTCCGTAACCAGGTCTTTATGTCAAGAGAGCTATAAAGCCATAATAAAAACCATTTTATTGCTACACTGTCCCACAATGGGGCTGCTGCCCTCTCATGAATATTGGAGATGCCCTGCACCTAGCCATAAATGCCCCCAGCATTATGAACCGCTACACGCTTGAGTCATTCCAGCAAAACACTTTAAAGCCACACAACGTGAAGCACGTATGTAAACGATTTCCCTATGCAGACTATTTCCATTTTCAAATCAGCGCAGGAGAAGGCTGTATGGTTACCCTATACCAATGTTACAGATAAAGGGAATCAAAGGCGGGTAAGGACATGGTCTTTATATCAGTCCAGTGGATAAAGCCTGTAAGCTGAAACCAAAGCTGCAGACTGGCTATATTTTTTCCCTAAGTTATGGGACAGAGTTCATCTCACCCCGCTTCTAATGATTTCCCTGGGAAAAGAGTAGCTATAATCCTTCCTACCGTGCTATCACCATGCTACCTTATCTAGGTAGCCATGAAAATTACAGCCAAAATATATGAGATAGATTAAAGAATGTGTGAAATGTATTTAATGAAAAGCTTGGCATTGAAAGGCTTGCACAAAAGCCTTCATTTTCGATCTCCTCCTGCTGTTCATACCCCGTGCCTACCACACAAAGCTGGAGCGAGCGGGATCACTCGGCAGAACCCGCACGGAAGCAAGAGGCAGGTTTTACAGCACAGCACCACACTCGTGGAGGTAACCGCTTCCACCCCACAACTAACGTCTCGGTGGCTAGCGAGGGACCTAGCAAACTCAGCCTCGCCTACTTACAACCGCATGGACTCACGCTTTTTAAACACCAGCATTGACCCTACACCGGCTCAGTTCTGAGCACGGGTTTCCATCGTGAACTACAGTCGCGTTAGGACGAACAGCATAGGAGATACAGAAAAGTAATTGCGGTGCTGCTTCAGCTCCGTGTAAGTCAAGCAGAAGGAAGATGTTCAAAGCAAGCTGGGAAAGTGCCAGGTATTAAATTAATAATACTGAAAAAATCCCCCCCATCCCTCCACCCCGTAGCTTTTGTGGACACAACTTCTAAGGATCAAACAAGTGTAAATAAAACACTAAATAAAAAACTTGGCCAAGGCATCTACTGAAGCACCAGGCTCTCTCTGCTCTAGTTACAACCTCTAGTAAATCTGTTCTGTGAATTTTTTTAAACATTAGTTCCAAGTTTCACAGATCGGAACACAAACATTTTAACTGATAATAGCACGGAGAAATTGTTTGAGGAAAGTCACATCTTGTAGCTACTTTAAGACTCTGTCTGTGTGGTCCCAAGTGAATTAGTTGAGAGGACAAGGGCAGAACACTGGACCTATTAAACGTGGGCTAAAAGCAGTAATTGGCTTCACCCAATATTCTGCAGAGCTTGTTGCATTATGCTGTATTAACTTTTCATGGCTTCATGCAGTGTACATTTTTTGACATTGCTTTCCCCTTGTCCCCATGAGAGCAGTCTGTCTATTCATTCATCTTTGTTTACATTCTTTCAATAAATTATACAGATAACTCTCTATTTTGCCAATTCTTCACTACTGGCATTTTTAGTTTTGCATTTACATAAGGCATTCTAAGTTTATGAATTGAATTGGAAGCGATAAAGTTAAAACTAACAAGGCTATAAAAATGAATTTGCTTTAATGCTGCAAACATGCTCACAGCAAAACATTAGTTGCAGCAAGCTTTTCCTCATTTTCTCCTGCTTCGCCTTCTCAAACAGCACTTGCCTCAAGCCACAGAGGAGAAGGCACCTCACCCAAGCCCTTCATTAGCAGAGTCTGTCATAGCATAGAGAGGAGCATCTCCATTTAGAAATTTAGTTTCGGGGCGATCCGACAAGCCCATCCACTGCCAACCACAGAAGACGCCGACCCAGCAGCATCGCTGCCGTTTAGCGTGGCACAGTTTGGGGGTTAAGGAGCTTTCATTATGCAGAATACAACTGGAAACGCGCTAAGCTGCTGCTCAGAAATTTCCCAGTAACATCCCCACAGTTGGTTAGAAGAAAGAGACTTATAAAGTAGACCAAGATTCTGCAATTGGAGAAAGAAAAGGAAATATTTCCAGAAGAAGAGCTGCTTACACCCATACCAAAACAAAGGAAATGGAAAATAGATGGGGTTGCCGGTCCCCTCCATCATTTAATCTTTACAGCATTTCTCCGGAATGGTGGGGGCCAGTCAGTGACTATTCACATAAACAACACGGACATCAGTTAAACCTTTCAGAAACGAAGAGAATTGCGCTGAAGAGCAAGTCTTGTGCTAAACCACCCCAAAAAAGGAAGGCGAGGCACTGCTGAGCTCCACGTAACTCGCGCTACCTGCGGACGCAGCCTGCACCACGGCTGCACACATACAGCCCCAGGGAGGAACGGGAGGCAAGGCTGAGGGGTTGCTTGCACTTAAACCTTGCGCTTAAAGCTTGGATGCAACGATGTAAGTCTGTGCTAGTTGAGGAAGTTCGGACACTTGCAAACCAAGAGCTTTCGAGATCTTGGGCCAGACATGTATATTTGAAACTGCAATGCACGTAGTTGATGCTACACAATAAAAAGTAGGATGAAATAATGGATTAAAACAGCGCTTAAAAACATTTCAGCTAGACGTTAACACCTTGCTAAAGTCTTGGGAAAATAATCTGACCAAAGAAATGAGAGCCTAATGGCAGCTCTGATGATCCAATCCTCAGAAAGACTAACAATTTCATGTCATTGATATGAAACCAGTTTCCAGTTTAAACAAAGTTAATTTGAGTGTTTAATATCATTAATTACAATTAGAAACACTTGTCATATTCCAGACAGAAGATTATTTCCTTTACTTACATGGTACATTATCCCGATATTATCTAAACCCGCAGCATAAAACAAACAACAGCAAGAAAAGATCACTCCCAAGAGCACAACAACAAAACAACCTGTTAAACTTAGTTGAAAGGATATTTTTAGTCAAAATAAAGATAACGGATTAGTTTTCTCTTGTGATTTGCATTTAATTTTTGGCTGGCAAAGCTTGCTAAGGAGTAAAACTCCCAGATTATAAAGGACTCCCGTAACAAAACCTGGGGAAAAAGTCCAACTATTTAAGGCATGGAGCAAGAGCTACATGAGTTGCTGATAAATCCAGCGTTTTCCAAAATAATATTTCCATGGGAAAGCTCTTCTTTGTTAAAAATGGCACTTATGGAAACACGATTTCATTCAGGAAAAAACAAAACATTCCCATAAAGCTGAAAAACTTTGACCTTTTCAAAATGCAATTTGTAGCTTTTGTGTTGTCTTATGTAAAGCAAAATAATAGACATTTGAAACCAGTCTACTTTTTTACTGAAGGAAGGAGAAAAAGAAGATGATCTTTCATATGACATTTTGAAGTTTTGTTCTTAGTCTGCTTGGAAGAGAATTATTTGTCCCAAAGCTTTGTATGCAATGGAAAAACCCAGCTCCCCCAAGCTCCGATGTTTCCATAACCTCTCCCAGTGCTAGAAGGTATGGGTGTGTGCACGCACCGTCATGGGAGCCGTAATCAGAAATCACAGCTGGGCACCTGCCCTTCATTCTTCAAAACAAATAAGATTACAGTGGGTTATAGGGTGATTTAAGTCTTGCATGGTTGTCGAAAGAGCTCGGTTTAAAAAAAAAAAAAAGAGGAGGCTCAAGAGGTAGGCAGTCCTCCCTACTTTTTGGGGGATCAAGGACCCTAACGTGGACAGGAAAGGCTGTGGAGATACAGCTCTGCCGACCACGCTGCTGGAGCCTGGTCTGTCCTGGTCAGCGCTGGCAGAAAACAGCATGCACTTTCTTCCATGGAGGGGCAGCAGGCGGGGCTGGGGGCACAGCAGCTGGCGGGGCTGCAAGGGGCCCCATCCCTTCCACGTCACAGTGCCCCCACCCAGCAACGCAGCAGTCACAACGCCCCAGGGCAGGATAAAGTGGGCATCCTCCCATGTCCCACTGCCAGCCTGCAGCCCAAAGACATCCCAGAGGAAGTCGATAAGGAGCCAGTGGAAATACTTGGAGGAAGGAAGGTTGAATGAGGCTGCTGGAGGTTCTCAGCTGCCAAGTCAGCTCCTGGTGAGGCTGCGTTCAAAGCCCATCCGATGGATGGAAATCCTCTTTCAGCCTTTGGGAAGCAGACGCCAGCTCCTCAGGAGATTAAGAACCACCAACCCCAGTGGTAAGACCAAGGGAATGCCTTCTTGAGGAGAACTTGAGGAGCACTGGAGAGCTCTCTGTCCTCATCCTCTATGGACCCAGGGGCAGCAGCCATAAGGAATGGGATGCAGAGATGTTGCAAGGGGTCTCAGTACTTTGGAGCACCCACTAGTATCCTGCCAGGATTCTTGTCCCCCAGGTCGATCAGGCTGGGGGCATATGGCCACTCTTAGAAGTCTCTGAGATGTCTCGAGGTTGAGGAAGACTAGGAGTTGGACATCATCTGGGAGGCATGAGCAGCCTGTGGGACAAGGAGGCAGGTCTTGCTCGCATGCTGAGGGAATAGCCGATCCCCAGCATTGGGGTCAGGAAGGAATTTTCCCCCGGGCAGACTGGCACTGGTCCCGGGGGTTTTTTTGCCTTCCTCTGCAGCATTGAGCACAGCCTGTTACCAGGGTTCCTTTGGGCCATTTGGGCTAGGTTCCCGCTGCTCCTGCTCCACAAAGGTGGCCCTTGTGTCCCCCACCCAGAGGCAGGAAGCTTTCTCTGCCCTCAGGGCTTGCTTTTTTTCCCTCCATAGGACAGAGCACAGCCGCTTGCCAGGGCTCCTCTGCTCCATTTTGGCTCAGTTCTTGCCTGCTGCTCTTGCACCTCCAAGGTACCACTCGTGCCCCAAGCTCTCTCAAGCTCTCTTGCCCGTTGCAATATTGTAGTGAGAGGGAGCTCTGCTCTTCCCGTGCCTCCATTTCCCCAAGGGTTCTTGCTTGCGCAAGACTGCCGATGCTTGGAAGGGCTCCAGGCTTGCTGCCCCATCCGGAGCTGCACCTTTTCAGCTCTCCCTGCCTGCAATACAGGCACAGGGCAGGCACAAGAGCACTTTTCACGCATCGCTGGCCAAGAAGCAGAGTGAAGTAACTTTTTGAAGGTAAAAACATATGCTTGTCATGAATACACCTCACACTTTTGAAAATACCCGATTGTACTACACACCTCCTCATCTTTTGTGCGTGGTCGGTCCTCATCTTCATTCTTCACATTCTCTTCAGGAAACAAGGACAGCTTGGCCTGTGATCCTTCTACCACCTTCTGTAGCTCTGTCACTTGCCTTTGCCTGACAGCAAGGGATGTTTTTTCAAGCTAAACTGAAGAATGCATCAGCCTGCTCCTGGCTGCACATGTGCATCGTGTTAATGCTTGCAACCTGCTTCAGACCTAGGGCTTGATCTTTGAGCCTCGCTAGTGTCGGAGATGTGGGGGTTTTTCCATCCCGTGGAAACTCAGCTAACTGGATAAACATAGAAGACCTTCAAAAACTGCACTTCGCACGTGCTTTTTGCAAATTTGTTCAGATGGTCAAACTACCTAGAGACAATCCACAGCTCTCACCCCCATGAGAAGGTACATGCCCCCTTCCAACAAGGTGACAGAGCCCATTCCTAAGGCTGGGACACGATTGCCCATTCAATGCCTTTTGCTAGTGCAGGGCTGGGAAGAAACATCATTAGAGATTTCCTCAGTACGTACTGCTAGGAGGAAAGGAGGAGGAACAGAATAGAACAATTCAGCTGGAAGGGACCTACAACAATCATCTAGCCCAACTGTCTGACCAATTTAGGGCTGACCACAAGATAAAGCATGTTGTTAAAGTCACTGCCTAAATGCCTCTTAAACACCAACAGCCATGGGGCACCAACCACCTCTCCAGGAAGCCTGTTCCAAGATTTGACCACCCTCTTGGTAAAGAAATGTTTCCTCATGTCAAGTCTGAACCTCCCCTGATGGATGCAGCTTTGAACCATTCCTAGGTCCTGTCCTTGGATCCCAGGGAGCAGAGCCAGCACCTCCCACACCACATCCCCTCCTCAGGAAGCTGCAAATAGCAATGAGGTCATCCCTCAGCCTCCTCCTCTCCAAGCCAGACAGACCCAGTGCCCTCAGCAGACCTGCCTGCCAGCCCTTTCACCAGCTTTGTTGCCCTCCTCTAGAGGTGTTCAAACCCCTTAACGTCCTTTTTGAATTGTGGGGCACACTTTATGGGACTGCATCCCCATGCTGGGTTCCCCCACAGTACGGGAATGCAATTAGTACAGCTATAGCTCGTTGTTTCAGGATACGCTCTGTCAGCATCGCACAGCTGAAGATGAAGAGAAGAAAGCACGGTCTTAAAATGCACTGGCTATCAGTTCGTTTTCAAGAGTAACTCAAAGCATAGGTTTTAGCCCATAAATCCCATGTCACTTGAAATCTTTGCTACTTTAAGGACTATGTTTTTCCTAAAAGCCCTCTGGACAGGGGCACTCATGGCAAGGAAACTCATCTCTAGCCTCACTCTGCCTGCTGGGCTATCAGATCCATGTTTGGACACACCGAGCTTGCATCAGAACATTAAGATTCTTTAACTGAACAGAAAGTCTGGCAGCTTTCTGCACCCATCACACCAGTTCTGCAAACTAATTAATACATGTGTGGTAGAAGACTGTTCTTGATTTCTTTTATTAATTAAAAAAGTTGTTCCTTTGTATCCAAGTAACTTCATCAGTAATTTCATCACACTGACATTCTCAAGTGGTTTCAGGTGGGTGTGTAAAAAGCAAGATCTTCAGTCCTTCTTTGCAGCTATCATCCAGGCACATAGGGACATAGCCTTTTAGTGTCAGATGGCCACCTGGCCAGTCAACTCCTTACCCACATCAGCATGATCAGCAACAACCTTCCTCTTCACTAAATGCTTGCAGAATTCCTTTAAAACCTCAGCAATCATTATTCACACTTCTGGAGAGCAAAGCAGAGAGACAGCACTGCCACGAGTTGCATCGCACTGACCCACCGGCGTTTCATCTCTTGTCGCTTTTCCAGTGTCTGGGCCGATTGGGCACTTTCTCCAATTAAATTTCCAAAAGAGAAGCTCAGTTAAATAACCCCGGTTTACATTTCTTTCCTAGGAGGCGGACATCCATTTTGGAAGTGCCTAGGACGGACACCACCAGCTTCATATTCAGAGCCCACCTACACCGTGTGTTTGTTGCTCAGCCGGCCGGTGGAAGGCTGTGCTGGTCATGACTGCGTGGAGCTGGACTCCAGCAGGCTACTGATGCGTGAAAGCCTCATTAACACATCTCTAGGCTCCACCCTTCATGTTTTGGTGTCATCAAATGTATGAAACAGTGAAATGCACGGTCAGGTGTTTTGAATTTAGATTGCAGAAAGGCATCATGGAAGAAATGTAGGTTTCCTTGTCCAGATCATACTCTGGATTTCATGGCATCTCAATGAAGTAATGCATACCAGTTGCTGCTCGTGATTCAACTGAGAAAAGCAGTGAGCAGAGAGGATCAAAACCTCAAATAGAAGATCTCAGTCATGGATGATTAAGGCCAAAACCAAAGATTCAAAATGTGGTTTTATGTTAAACAAAAGTTACTGTACTTCATTTGCCAGCACATAAGCAGCTAGGACCGAAGTCACATCTCTACACGTTACTGACAAGACCACACACCGCGTTCAAGCTCTTGCAGGAGCTACCTCTCCATTTAAAGGTAGAGCTGTGCAACTATAACTCAGCTTAAAAATAACATCTTTATAGCCTTGTTTCCCATTACAGAAAAATTCAGTAATTTCTTCATTGTTATTACTTTTAGATGTCATGTATAATATCCTGCAGAACATTAGTCTCTGTAGAAATTTTTCAGACGTTAATATTTGTGAGTAAAAACAATAGAACCTTGTTTACAGCTCTAACTACAACACATTTCTCAGTTATGTTTGAAAGCTTATCTTGCATAGACTGAGGTTTCAATTATTTTTTTTTGTAAACATTTTCCTAACCCACCCACATTACACTGCTGAGAGCAACTAAGCTAAATTCAGCATATTCTGCAGATCCAGAAAGATGTGAACGATGAGCCACGCTAAACCCCAACTCTGACGACTTCTGCTCTCCCCAAACAGATTATCCAGACTGCAGATTAGCCAGGGCTCAGGTTTAAGCACTCCCCCATACCTATGGGCAGAACTAATTGGCACCTCC